>NC_082736.1:20840837-21140837 GCF_030144855.1 Hypanus sabinus
AAGTCCTCCCCTCCCAGCTACCCCTCCATCACGTAAGCACCAGCAAAACAACGATCCCCTCCCGACATCAAGAAAAACATCGGCGCCCCATATCATGCACTCATTTTTCAGCAAAGCATCAATTGGGGCACAGACTTGCAGTACCCCATAGACTACTCTTTCACCCGGTGTTTCGACATACCAAAGGTGCTCTCTCTCTCTCTCTCTCTCTCTCTCTCTCTCTCTCTCTCTCTCTCTCTCTCTCTCTCTCTCTCTCTCTCTCTCTCTCTCTCTCTCTCTCTCTCTCTCTCTCTCTCTCTCTCTCTCTCTCTCTCTCTCTCTCTCTCTCTCTCTCTCTCTCTCTCTCTCTCTCTCTCCTCTCCCCCCCCTCTCTCTCTCATCTTGAATCTCCATGTTCCGTGTGGTCGTATCCTTAATAATCGACTGCAACAGCTCCCCAAACAACAAGGTCAGACTAATAGCACGTAGGTTCCTTACTTCTACCTTTCTCCCTTCTTGAGGAGTGGAATCACATTTGCAATTGTCTAGTCTTCCACAACCATTCCAAAATCCAGTGATTCTTAAAAGATCATTACTAATGCCTACACAATCTCTTCAGCTAGCCCTGGGGTGCTCACCGTCTGGGACAGGTGATTTACCTGCCCTCCGAAACTCTCTTTTGGTATAAGCACCAAAGAAGGTAACACAAGATTAAGTAAGTAACCCCCTGACGGTCTGACATGCAAATCACATTCAGAACCTGAAACGATTGGGAATGGGCGATCTGTTATTCGGATGATTGGCACAGTTGGGCTCACAGGATAACCCAGATTTTGTGTTGTTTAATTGAAAACTACGCTTCATAGGCATGCACTTATTCATCCATGAACGGAGATGTCCCGGATTCCCGAGTGGACGCATCAATTCTGTTCTCAATGTCTGTTAGTGACAGGAATATTCACCGACAGGGTTTACTGTCGAAGTAATGGATGCAAGGAATGCTTTGACGGTCATGGACTTGGGCAATTTGCTGTTGATTCCAAACTTTTTCCGGATAATTATACAAAATATTGGGTGACTCTTCCTCTACCGCTGATGTTACGCTCACTTACTTCTCCCCCTATTTCCTATTTCCTCCGGTTCCATACACACTTTCTCACTGTCACATTTGATAGGTGCTATTCTTTCACGTCTTATCCTCTTGCTCTTCACCTACATGTCGAATGCCTTGGGATTTTCCTTAACCCTGCCCGCCAAGGCCTTCTCATGGCCCGTTCTGACTCTGGAAATGTCTTTTTTAAGCAACTTCCTGTCAGCCTTATGATCTTCTAAATCCCTAACATTAACGCTGAACCTTCTATAAGCTTTTCTTTCTTTGCGACTAAAGCTATTACAACCTTTGTATACCACATTTCATGTACCCTCCCATAACTTCCCTGTCTCATTGGAAAATACCTCTGCAGAACTCCACACAAATATCCCCTGAACATTTGCCATATTTCTTTCATACTTTTCGCTGAGAACATCTGTTCCCAATTTAATCTGCCGGTTTCCTGCCTGATAAACTCATAATTCTCCTCACTCCAATTAAACGGTTTTCCAATTTCTCTGTTCCTATCTCCCTCCAATGTTATTGTAAAGCAGGTAGAATTATGATCAATATACCCAAAATGCTGTCCCACTGTGAGATCTGACACCTGAGCCGGTTCATTTCCCAATATCAAATCAAGTACAGCGTCTCCTCTTGTAGGCCTATCTGCATATTGTGTCGAGCACCTTTCCTGAACACAGCTAACAAACCCCACCCCACCAAAACCTAGGGAGATTCTAATCGATATTTTGAGAAATTAAAATCTCCCATTACAACAAATCTGTTAATATTACATCTTTCCAAAATCTTTTTCCCTATCTGCTCCCCGATATCCCTGCTACTATTGGGCAGCCTATAAAGAACACCCAGTGAAGTTATTGACCCCTAACTTAAACTCCACTCACAGAGACACTTTAGAAAATCTCTCGATGACGTTCACCTTTTTTGCCGCCGTGACGCTATCTCTGATCAAAAGTGCCACACCCCGGCTCGTTTGCCTCCCTCCCTGTCCTTTCTCAAACATCTAAATCCCGGCACTTGAAGTAACCATTGCTGTCCCTGAGCCATACGAGTCTCTGTAATGGCCACCACATCATAGTTCTAAGTATTGATCCACGCTCTAAGCTCTTATGCTTTGTTCACAATACTCCTTGCGTTAAAATAGACACAACTCAAACTGTCCATCTGAGCACGTCCTTTCTCTAACACTTGCCTATCTTCCCTCTCGCGCTATCTTCAAGCTTTCTCTATTTGTGAGTCAACCGCCTCTTCCCTATTTTTCTTCAGTTCGGTTCACTCCCCCCAATAGTTCTAGATTAAATTCTCCGCAGTAGCCTGAGCTAGAATCCCCGCCGAGATATTTGAACCTCTGGGATTTAAGTGCAACCCGTCCTTTTTTTTTTATACCTGTCTCAAGACAGCTCTCAATGATCCAGAAATCAGAATCCCTGCCCCCTGCTCCAAACCCTCAGCCACACATTTATCGTCTGCCTCATTCTATTGCTATACTCACTATCGCGTGGCCAGCCAATTATCCCGAGAGGACTACCTTTCCGGTCTTGCTTCTCAAACTCCTTCCAAATTCCCTTTTGTCTTTTCAGGACCTCCTCTCTTTCCCTACTGATGTCGTTAGTACCAATATGTAACACGATCCCTGGCTTCTGTCCCTCCAGCAACAGGATATGTTGAACGCGATCTGAATCATCCCGAACCCTGACACCTGGGGCAAACCACCATCCGAGTTTCTTTCCTGCGTACACAGAATCACCTGTATGATCCCCTAACTATAGAGTCCCCTGATGCTGCTGCCTTCCCCCATTTCCCTACCGTTTGAGCCACAGGGCCGGACTCTGTACCAGAGTCCCCCAGGTAATCTGCCCCGCCAAGAGTACTCAAACAGGAGTACTTATTGTCAAGAGGTACAGCCACAGAGGTGTTCTCTAGTACCTGACTCTTCCCTTTCTCTCTCCTAACTGGTACCCATTTGTCTGTCTCTCGTAGCCGCGGTGTGACTCCTTTCTATCACCTCCACACTCTCCCTGACCAGGAAAAAGGTAATCGAGCTGCATCTCCAGTTCCATAACTCAGTCCCTTAGGAGCTGCATCTCGACACATCCGGTGCAGATATAGCCGTCCGGGAGGCTGGGATACTCAAGTAGCTCCTATATCTGACACTGAGCTCAGAAAACCGGCCTCAAACACTCACTACTTCCTTACCGCTAATAACACAGGTAGTCTACCTCGCCTCGTTAACGCCTCAGCCCGTTGAGCAAAAGCCCTATAACTCCACTACTTCTCACTCCGCTGCCCGCCTCGGACGCTGCCCGCTGGATATGGCGGTCTTCATTTTTAAACATTTCCCGGTCTACTGGCTGGCGTCACGCTCCTGCACAGTCTTGCCTCTCTTTCACCCGGAGTAGTAAACCTCCTTTCGCACCGGAAATCCTCAGCCTTTCATCCGCAGCCTTCTTGTTCCGATTATTAAGGCAGAGATAGATAGGTTCTTGATTAGCCAGGGAATCAAAGGGTGTGGGGTGAAAGCAGGAGATAGATAGGTTCTTGATTAGCCAGGGAATCAGAGGGTGTGGGGTGAAGGCAGGAACGTGCAGATGGCAGAATTACGTGGATCAGCTCATGACTGAATGGCGGAGCAGACTGGATGGTTCGAGTGACCTATTTCTGCTCCTAAATCTTATGATCTTATGGTCTTAAGTCTTTCAGCTTTTTAAACACCTTCTCCCTCGCTGAAGTAACTGCACTCGTTTATCCTCACTCGAACACTTGGGACACTGTTAGTGTTTCCCACAGAGAAAATTGATATAGATGCTCCTTTAGTTCATTTCTCATTTCTTTGACCGCTTATTAGGTCTCCGATCTCATTCTCAGTCGGTCTTCATTCTAACTCATCTGCCTTTTAATTTTTTTAAAATAACTGAAAAAGAAAACTTTTTCTATTCACTCATCTATTTTGCCAGCTTGCTTTCATATTTCAAGTTTCCACTGCGAATGATTGTTGTTGGATTTTGCAGGTTTTTTAAAATTTCCAAATCTATATCAGCCCGCTGTTTTATTCTGCGTTTCACGCAGATTACTTTGCTTTTACCTTTGATTTGACAGCCTTGAGAACCGCAGTTGTCCTTTCTTACCATTTGAGCATTTCTTTGTTTTTGGAATACATCTATCCTGCACCTAACTCACTTTATTAGAGGTCCAAAATTATTTCTGCATAAACTGTCATCTATTACAGCATCCTCCTACTACTTTACTTTGGCCGACAACTCTGTCAGACCATCTCCTTTATTCCACTGGAATACTGCCACGTCAGAGATTACTTTCAGTCTACCAAATTTCAAGTTGAATTTAATCATATTTTTATCACTGTCTCTGAAGTGTGCCTTAAGTTCCGGAATTCCTTCTGGTTTATTGCATAACACTCAACCCAGTGTACGTGATCCCCAAGAAGTAATTGCCTTCAAATTCACTCTTTTGAGATCCATGAACATTTGATTTCCCTAATCTAATTACACGTAAACATGTCGCATGAATATCATAACATTGCCCTTTTGACACGCTTTTTTTAATATTTCTTGTTGTAATATGTAGTGCAGATCCCAGCGACTGTTCGGAAAATTTTGTATAACTGCTATCGGGGTACCTTTAATCTTGCAGTTTCATAACTCAACCCACACGGATTCAACATTTTCCAATCCTATGTCACATCTTTCTAATTGTTTGATGTCATTCTTCACTTTGCAGTTCCATGCCACCCTATCTGCTTACCTCCCTTCACTCCGATTCAACACGTAATCTTGGATATTCAGTTCTGAACTATAACCACCTGTCTGCCACGATTCAATGCTGGCCCCAATATTGTACTCGACAACCTACAAAAGAGCAACAAGATAATCGACCTCATTTCTTATACACCGTGCACTGAAATATAACACTTCGAGAATTGCATTTGCTACCCATTTTGATTCTGAATCTGTAATGCACTGATATCCACCCTGTCGTGTAGAATTTCGTCCTATCATCTGCCTGTTCTTCCTGGTATTTTGCCGGCACGCCATCTGTGCCTTTTCACCATCAGTGTTTTCCTAACTTATCTGTGGTTCCATCCACGTGCCATCCCAGGACTCCAACATCTGACATGAAGCACACACAACGACAATTCATACTAACCTACGCATCCCTGAAACAGTCTGAAAAAGTGGAAAGTGAACAGAATCTTACCCGGACAACTTACACAGTTGCGACGCCTATTTCGAGCCGAAGCCGCCTTAAACCCAAAGCTTAACAATCCCACGAAGCATCCCAACAGATCTGGCAGAAAGGATGTTCCCTTCAGAAAACCATGCTAACTTTGGCCTGTTTTATCTTGTGCTTCCATGTACCGCAAAGCCCCATGCTTAGTACTGGGCAACAGCATATTTACAACCACTGAAGAACAGATAACTGAACTTTATTTCCCTTTCTTCTCCCTCCTTTCCTCCTTAAAGAGTGGAGTGACATTTAGAAATTTCTTGTCCTCAGGAGCCACTCCACAAGCCGGTGATTCCTGAAAGATCAATATTAATGCCTCCATACTCGCTTCAGTTATCTATTTCAGATCCCTTTTGTGCAGTCAATCTGTTCTAGGTGGTTGATGCATATCCAACCTATTCCTGTCTCAACGGTCGACTGCTGTTTCTTCATTCCCGATCACTACCTCTCCATCTACATGCTTCAACTGACCGATATCCACTCTTCTGTCTCTTTTATCATTTATATCCATCTGCAAAATCGTCTTCTATCTCTGTTACTGGCCGAAGTAGAAACGTATTTTATATTTCTTGTCCTTGCGCCTTTTTATTTGACTTCCGTTGGTTTTAATAAAAAGCCTTGCCATTCGTTACATTCCCGCTAATTGTTATAATATAGACCCTCATTTTAATCTATTCCATGCCAATGATGTTAGTTGCTTTCTGGAGATTTTGAAAAACTTCCGAAACCACTATCTTCCCGTTATTTTTTCTTTGTTGTACATCCCTTATTTTGCTTTTACGTTAGCTTTGTTTTACCTTTAGAGCCACGATCCTACTCTTTTCTCCATTTGAGTATTTTCTTATTCTTTTTGGAATACATCTTTCTTGCACTTTACACATTTTACCAGAACGTCAAGCCATTTTGCACAATGTCATCCATGCCAGCATATCTTTTCAATTTACTTTGGCAAACTGCTCTCCAATACCACTGGAATTTCCTTTACTCTGTTGAAGTACTGCAACTTCAGAGTTTACTCTTTCCCTATCAAATTTCAAGTTGAGCTCTGTCGTACTGTCATCACTGTATCCTAAGTGTCCCGTTAACTTAAGCTCCCTAATCATCTCCAGGTTAACTGCTGTTAATAACATTCCACATATTTACTCTGGTAAGATCAATTACTAACCTGGTTTTTTTCTAATCCACGTGCATGTTAAAATCTCCCGTGAATACAACGTTGCTATTTTGAGACGCCTTTTTTTATTTCCCTTTGTAATCTGTAGTCCATATCACGTCGACTGTTTGGAGACCTGTTACACTTTTACACTTTTGCAGTCCTTTTACACTTACGGTTTCTCAACGTAACCACAAATATTCAACTTCGTCCAGTCCTATGTCACGTTTTCCTAATGATTTGATGCTATGCTTTACCAGCAGATGCATTCCACCCTCTTTTCCTACCTTCCTGTCACTCCGATCGATGTGTAATCTTGGACATCCAGCTCCGATTTGTACCCATCCTTCAACCACGATTCAGTGCTGGCCATAAGATCGTACCCAACAATCTGGGAATGTGCATGAAGAACATTAACATTATTTTATCATATTTCGTGCATTGAAATATAGCACTTTGAGTACTGTATAAGCTACCTTTTTTGATGTTGCTTCCCTAATGCACTGATATTATCTCTGCTGTCTTCAATTTTGTCCTATCATCTGTCTGCTCTTCCTGACATTCTGACTGTACGCTACAAGTTATTTTTAATATCTGTTCTATCCGAATGTCCGACGCTCTTGTTCACATCCCCTGCTAAATTATTATATTCGTCAGCCGTCTCTTTGTTCCTCATCGCTACCTCTCCAGCTTCACTTTCCAAGAGCCTGATATGCACTCTCGTCTCTCTTTTATATTTAAAAATATGATTTTTTTCTGTATCCCCTTTTACGTTATAGGCAAACTTCGCGTCATACTTCATCTTTTCTCTCCTTGTGGCTTTTTAGTTGACTTTTGTTTTGCTATAGTATTTGTTCTCTCTTTTGCTTTTACCCTGCCTTAGACTTTCTTTGTCAGCCAAGGTTGCATCATCATCCCTTCAGAGTACTTCTTCATATTTTGATATATATCTCCCTTGCCCTGTCCGAATATCTGCCTGGAACAACAGACGTTGGTGTTGACCAATCATTCTTTTTAGTGTCTCATTCCAATCGATTCTAGCCAATTCCACACTCAAGCCTCTGCATTTCCCTTCACATCAGTGTTATCCAATTAGTTCAGATTTTACCTTCTCCTACGCAAATACAGTCTGAATTCTATCGTATTATGGCCACTACCTTCCAAGCATTCCTTTCATTACAAAACACATCATCCACTATTTCCTTTCCGCTTGTGGACTCAAACACAAGCTGCACTGCAAAAGCATCTCATCGGCAGTATGCAAATTCGCTCTTTTGGGATTCAGCACAAACCAGATTTTTCAATCTACTTTGAAATCCCCCATGACTATTGCAATTTCAACATTGGTCTTTTTACATACATTTTTGATCTCCTGCTGTAATTTTAAGCCCACCTCATGGCTACCTTCTGATGTCTGTATTTCACTCCCATCAAGGTACTCCAAGCGTAGCAGTTTCTGAACCCATCCGTGAAGGATCTACATCTTCTGGTCCGATAACACCTTTTTCGAAGGATTTGGTTTCTTTGTTACCAAATCAGCTACCCTACCCGTTCTACCTTTCCTCCTATTTCTTTCGAATCGAATTTGCATCCTTCGCTGTTAAGCTCCAAACTATGTTCTTCTTTCAGCCAGATCTCCAAGATGCCCACATGCCAATCTCTCACTGTTCCACAAGACCACCTACCGTATTAAGAATACGATGCGCATTCACATATAACATCTTCAGTCCCATATTCATCATCCTTATTGATACGGGCCCTTGTTCAACTTTCAAAGATCTCTGTGCCTACAATTTTCTTTGTTTCCTTTTCAATCTTTTTATTGAGTTTCATATATAAAAAAATAACATAACATAATATTGAATAGGTTATAAATACTCTAGCCTTGAAGTTAAATTAGTAATAAGATGTCAATATCTTATTAAATTAACAGCAAAAAAACATCATACAATAATCAGTCAAACCTATATTGATTATACATGAAAAAGGATAATCACTAAAAGAAAGAAAAAAATACAAGAAAAAATATATATTAGAAAAAACAATACACCTAAACTAACATGGGCAATAATAATAGTTCATATGTACATGATAGTGTCAAGAACTCCGGAAAACTCCATACCAGAACAAGGATAAAAAGAGAAAAGGTCCGGAAGAGGTCAAATTAACTCATATGAAAATGTCGAATAAACGGTCCCCAAGTTTCTTCAAATTTAATTGATGGATTAAAAATAGTACTTCTAATTTTTTCTAAGCTCAAACAATAAATAGTTTGAGAGAACCACTGAAACGTGGTAGGAGGGTTTACTTCTTTCCAATTTTGTACTATAGACCTTCTAGCCATTAGAGTTGCAAAGGCGATCATTCGTCTAATTGAAGGGGGAAATCGACTACCATCCTCATTTGGTATACCAAAAATTGCAGTGATAAAATGGGGTTGTAAATCAATATTTTTTTAAACCCTCCTTAATAGATCAAGCCTTTAGCGTATGGAACAGGAAAGGTATAACATGTTTCCGTGATCTTTTTTTTTTTGAAGGTAGTTTGATGTCTTTTGACCAACTTACTAACAAATTTAAGTTACCTAAAACTTATTTTTTTAGATATTTACAAATCAGAAACTTTTTATATAAAGTTTTACCATCCTTTCCCAATTCAACTCCGATAGACTTTTTAGATATGATTTTTACCTTGGATCCTTGTCAGAAGGGTTTAGTGGCTCTTATTTATAATATGATCATGAAGATACGACCAGAAATATCAGGCAGAATTAAACAAGAGTGGGAAAAAGAGCTTCAATATACTACATCAACAGAAAAATGGGAAAAAATTCTACAAATGGTTAATTCTTCTTCTATATGTGCTAAACATGCTTTAATACAATTTAAGGAGGTACATAGAGCTCACATGTCTAAAGATAAGCTTGCTCGATTCTACTCCCATATTAACCCTCAATGTGACAGATGTCACTCTGAAGTTGCTTCATTGACCCACATGTTTTGGTCATGTCCCACCTTATATAACTATTGGAAGGACATATTTGCCTACAATTTTCAAAGGCTCAAAGTCTTATTTATCATGAAAACGTGCAAGCATATACATATTTGTCTTCTCAGGATAGCAACAAAACAAAGAAAGAACATGAAAGGTTCTCTCTCGCCATCTCACTCCGTCCCTCTTTCACTCTCACTCTCATTCACCCTCCCCCTCACATTCGCACTTCCTATCATCGCTCTATTAGCCCTCCACGTTCCCCCACCATCCCTCTGCATCGTCCTATTCCGCCCAGCCCCTGCACCTTTCCTTCCCCCTCTGTCTTTCCCTCCACATTTCCCTCTAGTTTTGATCCATTGTGCACCACGACATCCGGCTGCCTACCCTGCGTGTGCCTGCTCAGAGTCATGCTTATCACTGGCACTCATGAGGCAGCACATTCCTGCTCGTGGTCAAAGATAAAGCTATGTGCGTCCTTGGATCGCATCGTTACTGCTCACGGAGAACACTGCACATTAGGGCACAGGACAAGCACCCTGGCTTACGATGTCTGTGCTGAATACAATACAAAATAAAACTAAGCCTCTTCTGCATCTGTGTGATCTATGTCTTTCTATTCCCAACACATTTATGTGGCTGTCTGAAAGCTCTTAAATACCAGTTTCGCAAATGTTGCCACCACTCACAATAGCAGTAAGTGACAAGGGCTGACGGCTCTCATCGTTAAAATGTTATTTCGCCCAGCACATTTTTGAACTTCCAGCTGCCTGTCAGCTCTGCCATGAATCGGCCTTCTTCCACCCATAGTGCTTTCCCCTTACATTCCTTCTTCGCCATTCCTGCCTATCCCCTCTCTGCTTCCTTTCCCCCACTCCTTGATCGTTCCTCTGATTGTATTTTCACCTGGCACCTACCCCCTCTCCCTCACCTTCTTTATAGGGCCTCTGCCCACACCCACCTTCACACTTCTTCAGTCCAGACGAAGGGTCACGGCCCGAAACGTTGACTGCTCGTTTCCACGGAAGCAACCCGACCTGCTGAGTTCCTCTATCTTTTTGATTGTGTTTGCATTTTTGAACTTATTCTCTCTCACATCTAAAAGCTGTAAATTATAGTAAGGGACGTTGGCAACTCGGGAAAAAGATGCTGACTGTCTATCCCATCTCTATCTCTTGTGTTTTATAAAAGTCTGTCACTTTTCCCTTCAGCCGAAACGACCGTCAAAAACAAACCCCGCGTATGCAAACTTTCTTTGAAACCTAAACCCTTCAGTCCAGGCATAATCAGCATGAAACTAATCGGCACCTTCTTCAGCTGAATTGCATCCTTCCTGCGGTGTGGGTACTAGAAATGCACGGAGTGATCCAAGTGCGAACCAATTAATAATTCGGTGGCTTCTGCAGGTGCTCAGATTTGTTGGACCTGTTCAAATCTCGAGCTATTCGGGCACGCAATCAATTTCCTTCTTTGTAAATGTAACGAGCTAATGCGTTCACCTGAAGCAGGAACAGCACTGTACTGGAAAGACAAGACAGTGACTAAACTGTCCCCTATTCTACCCACATTGAACGCGCTTCATCTTATTGATCCACCTGTTACTATGAATGTCATAATGACCGGTAGCTGAAGGAACGTGCGTTTGTTTTGCAAGTATGTTTAAGGATTCAAGCACTGTAAAACAGAATTGCACTGACCAACCCCACTGAAAATACTTCGTAGAAGTGTCATCTGAATGTCTTTCTAATTCTCGTTGAATAGCTAAGTGTAATGGGCAATAGCACAATAAGTAAAAATAGGCGACGCTGCTTGTTCCTTCAGAGGGATGTATCTCATGAGACTAATAGGAACGCTAACTGAATTAACTGTGCTTCTGACTGCTTTATGAAATAAAAACTCTTCAAATAAGTGAATACACACAGTTGGGACAATTCGTACAACTGATCGCTGCTCGGGGTTAAAAATTGGGATAATCCGGAAATTTTCTACATCGTCAGAATTTACGGAAAGGTGCTTGTAACCTTTGGTGTTCCATGTAATGTCTTTGGCATACGCTCGGGGTATCATAGATTAACGGTATCTTGTTGCCTAAGGTGAATATTCTGGCCAGTGCATTTTTTCTGTTGCTGGACAATGGAAAGAAATCTTCGGCATAAACTGAGAAACTAAAGGTAATTCGTGTTCATCTAATGGTTTAATTTTACATCAGGATATGATTGAGTTTTTTAATACATTTCTGTCTCTGTTGATGTGATATTAACCTCAGCACACATGACGACGATATACTATCATTAACATAACTGTACGCCAGAAATGTGTAAATATGTTTGCACAATGGGCATTCGGGAAAATTCTACATATACAATACTGGCGGAACTCAGTAGGTCAGGCCGCATCTATGGAGAGCAATAAATATTCAACAGTCCGTTTCATAATTGTAATTAATTTACATAAATTAGGCCAACCTTCCCAGGTACCACGGTAATGAAAATTTCAGATGATGTACTTTGATGTCTTCTATCTGATATTCAACTAACAAACATGAGTCCTCCGCGATAAAACGAAATCATACAAATGAAATGTGATTTTTAAGCGTTATCAGTCTGTCAATTATTTATTTGTTTTTCTAAACAGGAATAAGTTTGTTCTCGATCCGGTTGTTGCGGGCATTATTCCATTATTTTGTCCTTTCCAGCGAGACCGTCACTGACGTGAGATATGTAATGTGTATCGGATAGTGATAACACTCCAGTTCATTACCTGCTCCCTTTCTCATATCCTCATTAAGTTGTTGCAATCTAAGCAGCTTAAATGTGCGGAACAATATCCGGGCATGGCGTTCTAATTTATAATAAACGGGCATTGATTTTCTATGAGCAAGCTCATGACCCACGATTGTTTTACCAATTTGGGCATTCTCGGTAAAGCTCCTGTCAGCTCTCACCCGTTCACAACTTCGGTGTCACCGTCTTCGTCAGGCAACCAGCATCTTGGGATCTCTGTAGAGTGTGACTTCCGACTTTAACCTTGATGACCTGCCAGTCTGGGACCAGTTAGCCCTTAGAGCTGTGCCGATTACCTGCTGACATCTGTTGATCTCTATTCCCGGCTCTCGGAAGGCCTACAGTGAAATCCCATCACAGTGATTGCACCTTTCTTATTCCTGAGCTCTACCCAAAATGTTTCACTGGACAAGCCTCCGGGATGAACACAACCTTGCGATATTCTGCCTGTACAGCTCCCCAACTACCTCCCTCTGGACTGTCTGAATCTTCGGAATCCTGGAATGTTCAGATAGCAGACCTGTCCTTCACTCAGCCAGATATCTGTAATGTGCCATGCTCTATCCAGTCTCTATGTACATCTGCTTAACTGTTCTACACCTTTCACTGAAGTAAACACACTGCTGTCCTTCTGTGCCTCTGTGCTCTTTAGCAAGGCCCCATTTTCTCTTCTCTCTCTCTCTCTCTCTCTCTCTCTCTCTCTCTCTCTCGCTCTCTCTCTCTCTCTCTCTCTCATTCTCTCTTTCTCTGTATCTTCCACACGCGTTCTCCCTCGCGGTCATGTTCACAAGATCAGGCAGTTTTGACGGAACGGGGAAGAGGGGTAACAGTTTCTCGTCAAGCTTCAATTGCACAGGGCGGAATGTGATTTGCAAAATGGATTTCTCTGTGATGGCGGGGTCAGTGATGCCGTCGGGATCAGTTGAAGGTAGTAGACAGGAAATGGAAAAGTGTAAACAATTGACAGGATTCTGATGAAGGGACTTCCCTCAAAACGTCGACAGTTTACTCTTTTCCATAGATGCTGCCGGGACTGGTAAGTCCCTCCAGCATTTTGAGTGTGGAAAGAGTAAACGGTCGACGTTTCGGGCCCAGACCCTTCATCAGGATCTGATTTTCTGTGTGTTGCTTTGTCCTTCGAGCATCTGAAGTTTTGCTCGTACTTGTTTTGCGACTCTGTTGAACGCGTTGTTTCTATTTACCCACAAGTGGCGGTATAGAATAGGGAGAATGAACTCAGTTGATTTGTAATACTTTACAGTATTTATGTTTCACGTTTCAAACATTTGAAAATCCGGTTCAGTGGGTATTTCACCGCATTCGTTAGTTCCTCTCGGAATTTGCTCTGCGTCACGGCGTAAATACACGTGTTGGTGCAAGAACTGGAAATCTGCAGCATTTCCGATGTGCGGTCTGTGATGTAAAGGGGACGCGTGACAGAATCAACATAACTCCGTCTGTAGATAAAAAATACCACGTACGTTCCCCAGAACAATATGAAACTACCGGTTATGGTGAAGAGCAAAACGATGGATTTGCGTCGGTTCTCCATCTCCCGGTCCTTGTCATTTTCTCCACTCTTTTGTCCTCGGAGCCCCCTGCGGGCTCGACTGGCCGCTAGAATCCGCCTGACCGTCAGAATATTGAACAGCAACATCAGAAAAATTGGGACACAAGGGTTAAAAATGCGATGAAATATCGCAAATATCAACCATGCGGGAGAGTTCTTGTAGCTCCATGTATAGACACAATCCCAGGAAACACCATCAATTATTTCTCCTGGCTCGCATACAAAGCCCCAGGGGATACCCTCCAAACAGGCCAGCACACTCACTGTCCCGATGACCACAGCCGCCGTTCTCTCGGTGCAATAATTTGCTTTCAGCTTCTCACAGCAAATAGCCACAAATCGATCGACGGTGAAAGCGACAGTCAGCCAGACTGAGCTCGCAGTTGTGGCAGAAACCAACCATTCACCGAGTCTACAGACAGGAGTGATTCGCAAGAATGATCGGGGGAAATAAATCCGTACTGTCAACCTGAGCAGCGGATCCGAGACAACGACCAGGAGATCGGCCGCTGCCATTCCCACCAGGTAGCGAGTGACACATTTGGAGAGACCGCACTTTCCCCGGGACAGGATCACAATCGCCACCAAGTTCGCTGAAAGAGAGACAGGGAACAGTAAGTTGAGAAAATACTGAGCTGAAGCCAATGCAGTAGTTTGACGGGATCCAGTAATAGTTCCACTTTATCGTTGTATTTAGCGGTGGGAGGGTCGACAGAGGGCGGAGACAGGGAAGGACTTTACTTTGTAAAATACGGTCAAGATGATCTGAAAACCAATTCTTCACTGATGACCGAAATGTGAAGTGGCAGCGGAAAGCGTAGACTTTGTAACTACATCCTCAGTGTCAATACTGGATGGAACATATTCTTCCAGCCCCCTTCGCGTCTCGTTTGGAAGTAATGAATAAATACGGCGCTGATGGGGGGAATTCTTCCATTAGACAATTATCAACTTCCATGGCGATCCCTGTCAGCAAAATAACAGCTAACGGACGGAACAAACACAGCAAATGCTGGAAACGCTCATCCAGTCAAAGTATCTGTCCTCAGAACTGTTCTCAGAGAGACCCCTGATAAGAATGCTAACTGGTTTCTCTTTCCATGCAAGGTGCTAAGGGCTTCGTGTCTCCAGCAATCCCCGAGTTTGTTTCCTAATCCAGCACTTGCCTTCTCACTGAATTTACAACTGAACATTGATTGATTCCAACAGATACAGCGCAGTCTGACACAACCTCACAGGTAGACATGATGCCTCCAGCTGAATCCATCACAGGGAGCAGGGGAGAGGAATTCAAAGACCAGCAACAAAGTTGGTGCTGTAGTCAGATGTCTGTAACAGTATCCGATTCATGTATAATATAATACATTTCACAGCATTGATGTCTACGAAGCACCACGTCGGCTGTGTTAATCGGCTCTGCAACAAGGTAATTCTGTTGTCTATCGCCTGCTTTATATTCAGTCATGTTGCACATATTTATTTTTTAAAAATCACAGCAGTTTCGTGTTTCAACACGGAACTCCACTTATTTGCTACAGTGTTACTACCAGTCCACAGCTTGATTATTGCACTGTACTCAGAAAATCGCTCAATGACCAATACAGACAATCTATTGGTATCATCTCCGCGGGCTGTATAAACACAATATTTGCAAATGCAGTGCAGCTGCTACAGGACTAAAAAGCACCGAGTCCCGAACATCCCATTATTGATCACAACCGGCTGGGCAAATGCTGCCTGACACGTTAAGTCCCATTGAAGTCATGCCATATGCTGTGCTCTTGCAGCGGGTTTTGCTTAGATCCGGATTGCAGAATCCACAATCCCGGTGTTTACACTAATTCCTGAAAGGCGGAACACTGAGACTACACAGATGACACCGGAAAGCAGCGACAGAAACAATCACAGCATTGGAATTAAACTTCAATTCCTACCAACAGCAGATGAACCGGCGGCTTACCCGGAATTCCGAAAGCTGAAATCAAAGGATAGTAAACGTCTTCTATCCGCCAGATTTCATACCTCATTTCAGTGCGAATCTGTGATTTTTGCTGCTCCTGAATTCACATTTCCGGCAGTCACTTTGAGCTGATACATTCAAAGTGGTCCTTATTTGTATGGAGGATCAGTCTCCAGAGATGGTGTTATACACTTGACTAACTTTCTTAGTCACGGTCACTTGAGCAAACACTTTAATTTAATGCGTTCTCTTATGTAATTCATAAACAAAAGCCGAACTGAAAATGCAGGAAGTCCAAGCCACGCAAACAAAATGCTGGCGGAGTACAGTGGGCCCAAATAGTTAATTTTACACTTTTCCGTAGATGCTGCATGGCCTGCTTAGTTTCTCCATCATTTTGTATCTGTTCTTCTGATGTAAATATTCAGCCGATTGAAGACAATTATATTAACGTTCTTGGGATTACCTCATCAGTGATTCATCGGGCAGAAATAATGCTGGAGCTTTAATTACAATGACTGACCTTTTCAACGGAGCAGCCACATTTACCGTTTGCACGATTATGCTGGTTAATTATTCTTCCGTGAACGGATTCGGCCGACTCTGACCGAACCCTAACACCTGCCTGAGCAATTCCGAATTTTGATTTGCCCGTGAGTCCTTGAACTCCGTAGTGGCCACGAGCGCGCGAGCACACACACACACGCGCGCACACACACACACACACACACACACACACACACACACACACACACACACAGGTAGGGGAAGAGGAATAGAATGAGGGAACAGGAAGTGGGGGCAGCAGAAGGAGATGAAGAAGGAGAGAAGGGGAGAGAGAGAGAGAGAGAGAGAGGACGAGAGGGTTCATTCCAAATCTTCAAGTCTGCACCTGTCAGACTCTGGCATAATGTGAGAATGTGGGGCTCATTCTTTAACTGTCAGTCAATTGTAAAGTGTGATAATGTGGGGTTCATTCTGGACCTGTCACTCTCTGGTACTGTGAAAGAGTGTGGAGTTCATTCTATACTGTCGTCTTTGGTACAGTGTGAGAGTGTGGGGTACATTCTGTACTTGTCTGTCCCTGGTACAACTGTGAGTGCGTCGGGTTCATTCTGTACCTGTCAATCACTGATACAGTTTAAGTGTACGTGATTCATGCAATTTTGTCTATTTTTCATTAACACTGGCATTGAATCGTCTTATATAAATACCTGCACATTTGTTGAAGCTACATTTCACATCTATTTTAAACTACCTGCAGCTAATACTTAAATATATAGTGATATTTTGAATGAAGGTGGTTATACTGTATCAAGATTAGCACTTCAAAAGTCATTAAATCGGAAGCGGGACCATCTGCACACAATGTATTTGCAAGCAGCTGATTGTTAATTTACGTTATTGGAGTCTGTTTAATTCTTCCAGCGACCTTTGGTAAAGAGACGCTGTACTGAGGCAGAGTGAAAAAAAGGACTTGCAGACTGTGAATACAGATTTTTCTCCATATCCCGTGCAACAATAGAATGCAGAATAAAGTGCAGATTCCTCCTCCCGATTTTAATGTCGGTGCGTCCGTATCTCGCTGTGGTATAATGACCAGGAATGTACACAGCGTTTCTGGTTTAGCCAGACTTGTGTTTCTGTAGTTGCAACTGAACTCTCTACTCTGGCATTTAATAGCTTCACCCATGAAATCGGGGCTCCATCGATTCGTAACGGACGGACTGAACAAAGACGCTAAGTTCCAAGATCTGTCTTCATATTTTCCAAGGTCCCTCTGGCCCTGTGTGATCCTTCACATTCTACCATTTGTTATGTATATCTGGCCTTGCTTAGATTCTCCAGCTGCATCGCCTGACTTCCTCATTGCCATGTACCCTCTCGATTTCAACAGAAGAGTTTCCCATTATCCATCTATGACTTTCATGAATCTCTAAAATCTCAAACATCACTTTAGCCTTCCAACACTCCAAGAAAATGAAGTCATTCAGGATAAATACCATTACAGTATCAATTCATATCTAACAGTAACGATCTGTCGATTACGGAGAATGTAATTCAGCTACTGTCCATCACGTGCATAACATGGTGGTTGCTTGGGCGCTCAGTTGTGACCTTGTGCATAATGAGCAGGAAGAAGCTGCGAAAACCAGTTCCCGTGTGTAAAGGGACCGTGAGATCAGCAAAGGAGCGAGTTCTGTTCATTTGCACATATTGCCTTAAAAACATCGTGCCAAAGTAGCATGTTCCCTCAGGACACTTCACGACCAAGGTGCTGTTCCCCAGTGGATAATCAGGAACTCGCGCTCAGTCTCAGAAACTCGTAACTGTTGTGGATATTGCCCTGATGCTGACCACAGTGACTTCCTTGTTTCCCATCGCTGCAGGATATTGTCAAGGGGAAGGGTGAACTGCCAGAGATGGTGCTGCAAATTGTCACCGATGTCATTGTCAAAAGGCGGGAAGAGATCCCACACAAAGTATATAGAGTTAGGAAAGAGACTGAAGAGAAAGAACTACAAAGTAGCTATCTGAAGATTACTCACGGTACCACAGGTTAGTATAGGCAGGAATGGAATGATAACTCAAGTAAATGAGTGGCTGAAGAGATGGTGTAGTTAGGCAGGAATTCAAGTACTTGAATCATTGGAAAGTTTTCCGGGGAATGGTTGACTTGTACAATATGGGCACATTGCCCCTGAACTGGAATGTCACCGATATACTGGCTGGAAGGTTTGCGAATGCTACATTGTGGTTGTTAGGGGGTGGGGGAGCGCTGGGTGTAGGAGGGGGTGATTTTAAGCTTGTGATGCAGGTAGCAAAGAACTGAAGCACCAGATCAGCACGTGATGGATTGGACAGAAAGATAAATTACAGGTAAAATCAAATTAGCACGTAGATTAAACTGAGAATTTGAAGTGTGTGCATTTTAATGCTAGGATTATTATGGGTAAAAATGACAAACTTAGAGTGCATGGAACTACAATGTTGCGGCCGTTACAGAGACTTCGTTGAGAGATGGGCAGAATGGGCGATTAATGTACTAGATTTTTGAAGTTTTAGGAAAGTTATGAAGGAGGTAAAAGTGAGGGAAATTACGCTAATAATCTGGGATAATATTACAGCTGCTCACAAGTTAGACATAAAGGAGGGGGGTCAGAGACGGAGTCGATTTTGAGAGAACTCCGGAACAGAAAGGGTGTAAGCATATTGATGGGATTCTACCACAGACCCCAGATAACCACCGTAACATTGAGGAACAGATATTTTATCAGATTAAGGAAATGTGTAAGAATAATAGGATTTTTATTATGGTGGGTGGTGTGGTGGTTTCAATTTTCCTAGTAAAAACCGGCCCCATCCTAGTATAATAGATTTAAATGGAGCAACATTTGTTAAATATAACCAGGATGGTTTAATAAATTAATATGGCGACTGTCTAATGAGTGGAGGAGTCATACTAGGCCTGGTGAAAGGTAATGAGCCTGGCCGGGTAACCGACCTTGGAGTGGGTGAATCACACTCCAGTGATCACAACACCTTACATTTCAGGATAGCGATAAATAAGGATAGGTGTAGCGTTTGTGGACTGTTTTAAATTGGAGTAGGGGAAATTACGACGGCATTAGGCAGGAATTCAGAAGACTTAATTGGGAACTTCTATTCTTTGTCAAAGGAAGGTATTTAATGGTCAATTGCACAAAGTACTGGAAAGGTATGTAGCTGTTAGAAGAAAGTACAGGGTTGGACAGGTAACAGAACCTTGGATAACCAGCCAGGTAATGAATTTAGACAAGAGTACACAAGGATAAGCATGTAAACAATCGAAAGGTAGTTTCAAACGAAACACATGAAGGGTATAAATAAATGAGAAATGAACCAAAGGAGGGAATTTGGAAAGCCAGGCGCGGCCATGAAAGGACCTTGGCAAATGGGATTAAAGCGAATCGCAAGGCATCTTAAACATACATCAAGAGCAAAGGATAACTAGGGAGAGTAGGACCACTCGAAGAAAGGGAGAACATTTGCTTTGATACAGGGAAAGTGAGTGAAATGATTAATGGTACTTCGTTTCGTTATTTACAAAAGGAAATTATATGGAAGACCAGAAGATCAGTGATGATTGTATAAAAACGTTGGGCATTTATAGGTCATGGTCGAGAAACTGTAGGGTCTCCTAATGTGTGTTAGTGTGGATAAGTCCCCAGGGCTTGATGAGATTTACCCCAGTTTGTTGAACGAGGCTGGAGACAAAATTGCTTGACCCATGTCTATTCTATTTGTGTCCTCTCCAGCCACAGGCGAGATCCCGTTGAGCAGGCGAATGGCTAATGTACTATTTAAGGAAGGAACAGTGGGAAATCCTGGAAACTATAGACGATGAGTCTCATTTCAGTTGCAGGGAACTTGCTGGAGACATTTCTGAAGGATAGGATTAGGAACATTTGGAAACCCATGGTATAATTAGGGAGAGCCAGTATAGTTTTCGGCAGGGTAGGTCGTGCCTTACCAACTTGATTGAGTTTATTGACGTGGGGCTGAGAGAGATTGATGAGGGTAGGGCAAATGATGGTGCCTACATGGATTTCATTCAGTCGTTTGACAAAGTCCCACATGGGAGGCTAACCCAGATGATTACGGTGCAAGATGTCTGTGGCTACTTGGATTCAGAACTAGCTTGTGCATAGAAGGGAAAGTGTACTGACTGAAGGGATTTATTCAAGCTGGAAGTCTGTAATTAGTGCTGATCCACAGGGATCGGTGCTGCGCCATCTGTTGTTTGTGATGTAGATCAATGAAAACGTAGACACCATGTTTAGTGCATTTATCAATAATATCAAGATTTAGTGCACGTAACCCCCTGGTAAGCCTCAGGCTCGCTCAACTCGCTTCCGTCTAGGGGGAGCAGCCTTCGGCCCCACTAGTCTGGGTAATCAGCTTGTGTGGATGCTGTGTGATGTCCCCACCACGCCAAATAACAGACAGTACACCAAATGCGATTAAGTGAGTTCACTTTATAGATCTTACTGGAACTATGTAGTTAATAGAGATACAATATAAAAGGAAAAGTAAAAGGCACCAAACTTATCAAATTCCAAGCCACTGCGTGCACAACCGCTGGAGCTCAATTAAGGAAGTCTTCTGGCAGATTCGATCGTCTCAGGCCTGCTCGACTCGTAGCTCAGGACCACCCAAAGTGATCAACCAAGCATTTCCGGCACGTCTTCGTCTTCTCTCCTCGCCGAAAACATTGGCCTCGGACCCACGCTCGGGGTCCGCTCCGTCGCCCAGCTTACAGCATCGCGTCCTCCCTCTCTCCCCCTGTCGGGCCGACTCCACGAAAGGCCGCCAAGACTAGCTTACAGACCCACAGGAAGGAATAACCCCCATCCCAATTGGTTAACAAACGAATACAATTCTCGTTATCAGTAAATTTTAACTCAAACAAGCTGCGAGAGAAAGCACTTATCATAACAAAGATGCATTCTTACTTTTAACAAAACAAAGAAGCCATTTTGATTAACATACGCAGTAACAAAGAGAAGTAACAAAGAAAGTCTTTACATGTAGACGACTGATAAAGAATACAGCATAGTTTAGTTGCAGTTCATTTACAGATATAGGTTGAGAAATGGCTGATAGTGTTTTACTCAGATAAATGTGTGGTGTTGCTTCTTGACAGGGCATATGCAAGGAGACAGTACTCTGTTAAGTGCAGTATCTGTAAATTAAATTCACCAGACCAATGACCACACCACAAACAGCCCTTTTACTTTACCTTTTTCACCACCTTAAATGCTCGAACTTAGCCATCGAGACGTTCGTAGCCATACACAACAGAGCGACAGAGTTTCTCGCACTCTGGTGGGGCTCGTGACATACAGGTGACATACAGCAACATTTATGCAGTTCCAAGAGACCATCATTATCCATAATTGAAGTTCTATTTCGATTCTTAGTTGTGAGACACACACACACACACACACACACACACACACACACACACACACACACACACACACACACACACACACACACACACACACACACACACACACACACACACACACACACCTGTCACTTTATGGAATCAGACAGCTCCGTCCTTGATTAAAATAAGCAGTTTATCAGACAATTCTGCCAGGCAGACACCACTCAGTCACGCTAACAGAGTACAGTTTTTTTTGCAAAAAACATTAATCATTTACTATTACAATTCCCTTAAAACGTCATCAGAGCCTTAATAGCGTTACTGATGAGAACGACCTTGGGATCGAAGTTCCTGTCTTTGCAGGGAAATGCACTGTGGACATGTGGTCGATGTTTAAGGACCTCTTGCAGGATGTTAGAGATAAATTTGTCCCAGTGAGGAAGATAAAGAATGGTAGGGTGAAGGAACCGTGGGTGACAGGTGAAGTGGAACATCTAGTCAGGTGGAAGATGGCAGCATACATGAGGTTTAGGAAGCATGGATCAGATGATCCTATTGAGGAATATAGGGTAGCAAGAAAGGAGCTTAGGAAGGTACTGAGAAGAGCAAGAAGGGTGCATGAGAAGTCCGGCGAGTAGGGTAAAGGAAAACCCCAAGGCATTCTTCAATCATGTGAAGAACAAAAGGATGACGGGAGTGAAGGTAGGACTGATTAGAGATAAAGGAGTGAAGATGAGCCTGGAGGCTGTGGAAGTGAGTGAGGTCCACAATGAATACTTCCCTTCAGTATTCACCACTGAGAGGGAACTTGATGACGGTGAGGACAATAGGACTGAGGTTGATGTACTGAAGCATGTTGATATTAAAGGAGACGAGGTGTTGGAGTTGTTAAAATACACTTGAACGGATAAGGCCCCGGGGCCTGACGGAATATTCCCCAGGCTGCTCCACGAGGCAAGGGAAGAGATTGCTGAAACTCTGGCTAGGATCTTTATGTCCTTGTTGTCCACGGAAATGGTACCGGAGATTTGAGGGAGGCGAATGTTGTCCACTTGTTCAAAAAATGTAGTAGGGATAGTCCAGGTAATTATAGACCAGTGAGCCTTACGTCTGTGGTGGGAAAGCTGTTAGAAAATATTCTTAGATATAGGATCTATGGACATTTAGAGAATCATGGTCTGATCAGGGACTGTCAGCATGGTTTTGTGAAGGGCATATCGTGCGTAACAAGCCTGATAGAGTTCTTTGAGGATGTGACCAGTCATATAGATGAAGGTAGCGCAATGTATGTGATCTACATGGACATTCGTAAGGCATTTGACAAGGTTCCACACGGTAAGATTATTCAGAAAGTCAGAAGGCATGGGTTCCAGGGGGGTTTGGCCAGGTGGATTCAAAATTGGCTTGCCTGCAGACGGCAGAAGGTCGTGGTGGAGGGAATACCTTCAGATTGTAGGGTTGTGACTAGTAGTGTCCCACAAGGATCTGTTCTGGTATCTCTACTTTTATTGTGACTTTTATTAACGACCTGGATTTGGGGGTAGAAGGGTGGGTTGGCAAGTTTGCAGCCGACACAAAGGTTGGTGGTGTTGTAGATAGTGTAGAGGATTGCCAAAGATTGCAGAGAGACATTGATAGGATGAAGAAGTGCGCTGAGAAGTGGCAGATGGCGTTCAAACCGGAGAAGCGTGAGGTGGTACACTTTGGAAGGACAAACTCCAAGGCAGAGTACAAAGTAAATGGCAGGATACTTGGTAGTGCGGAGGAGAAGAGGGATCTGAGTGTACATATCCGCAGATCCGTGAAAGTTGCCTCACAGGTAGATAGGGTAGTTAAGAAAGCTTATGGGGTGTTACCTTTCATAAGTCGAGAGATAGGGTTTAAGAGACGCGATGTAATGATGCAGCTCTATAAAACTCTAGTTAGGCCACTGTGTCCAGTTCTTGTCGCCTCAGTATAGGAAGGATGTGTAAGCATTGGAAACGGTACAGAGGAGATTTACCAGGATGCTGCCTGGTTTAGAGTATGGATTGTGATCAGAGATTAAGGGAGCTAGGGCTTTACTCTTTAGAGAGAAGGAGGGTGAGAGGAGACATGATAGAGGTGTATAAGATATTAAGATGAATAGACAGAGTGGACAGCCAGCGTCTCTTCCCCAGGACACCACTGCTCAGGACAAGAGGACATTGCTTTAAGGTAAGGGGAGGGATGTTCAAGGGGGATATTAGAGAAAGGTTTTTCACTCAGAGAGTGTTGGTGTGTGGAATGCACTGCCTGATTCAGCGGTGGAGGCAGATACACTAGTGAAGTTTAAGAGACTACTAGACAGGTATATGGAGGAATTTAAGGTGGTGGCCATATAGGAGGCTGGGTTTGGGGGTCGGTACAACATTGTGGGCCGAAGGGCCTGTAATGTACTGTTCTATGTTCTATGTTCTACTTGTTGTTTTCTATTGCTCTGGGACCTGACTGTGACTTGGTGTATGTTGACTAACTTCAACGTCCTCACTTTCCCTCCAGCCAGTTCCTTTCATCAACATATCTTCCCACCCCAACTCTAATGGACTGCAGTATGGGACCTCTTGATATTTGCTTTACGTCACATCAGATTTTCTGATTTGGTGTTGACTCAGATATACTACAGCAAGGTCTGGGAATAGGCCCTTCAGACCACAAAGCTGTGCTGAAGTAAGTAAGCTAGTAAGTAAAGGCACCACTAAGCTAATTCCATTTGCCTACAGAATATCCTTATTCCTGCTGCCTCCGCACGTTCATGTGCCTGTCTAAGAGCCACTTAACAAGCTCTATATGATTGCCTGTATCAACGTGATTCGCAGCAAATTTCAATCATCCACCACTCCCTGTGTGTGACAACAACCCCTCCTCTGAACATAGCCCTTTTGCGTTAAATGCATCTCTTTTATTAATTGTGATTGCTCTACCGTGTGAAAGATACCTGTTGTTTATCGATGTCTCTCAAAAATATAACTTCTCATTTCATCTCCTCTCACCAACTCCCCAGAGAAAAAAAAACAAAAGTTTCTCCAACCGACCACATAGAATATGCTTTCTGTTCTAACAAGCATCTTTGTAAACCTCATCTGTACACTTCTAAACACTGCATATTGTTCCTACAATTGGGCGTCCAGGTGTCAATGCTATACTCAAAATGTAACTGAAACAGTTTTCTGATGCTCCATCATAACTGCCTGACTATTGCACTCAGTATTTGAACTGATTAAGGCAAGTATCCACACACCTTCACAACCCCCATATCAATTGGTGTGACCTTTTTTAGGGAGCTATGAACTTAGATCCTTTGGTCCCTTTATGTTTGAACTCTAAAAGTGCAACATCTCACTTCTGGCCTAAGAAACTCAATTTTCTATTTTTAATGCCCATATCTTCATCTCGCTGTTAATTTTCGATTTTTCATCTCTTGCTGCTGGTTTCTGAAATGTTTCCGGAAGTTTTTTTTTCTGAAATGTTCTTCCTCTATCTCTGGTCGTTTAGTTTAAAGTAGATGCTGCAAAATTTGCTTATATCCTTGACCCCTTTTGTTTACCACAGATGGTTCATCTTTCCCTTGAATCACGCTGTTTAATCGGCATCCAGATCTGCTCAGTGTTACAGAAACATGGGAACAAGATCACATGAGGCAGCAACGAGGTAAGACATGCTAGCGTGAGCTCTCCGAGTGTGTCTCAATAGTTAACTTTATTTTGCTATGTTATTGTTAAAAGCGCATTCCTAAAAATTTTTAAACAAATCTCACTTGTTAATCGTGCATGGTAAGGTAGAATCTTCGAATTAAGAATAATATTTTATCCTCAACTGAAGGAACAACCAGACCCTCGAGTTTTATTAAGATTGATTAAGATTTGGTAGAATCATCAACACAAATCGGCACTAAAATGATTAACATTCAATCCTCGCTAATTAAAATAGAGTCTGCGTTATCAACCCTAGCTGACCAAGTTAAGGAAATGGAGGGGCGTGTATCTGCCAGTGAAGTCAACATAATAGAAGTCACCATGCACGTCGAGAAATTTGAAAAAGAGGCGCAGTTGTTGAAAGACAAGTTGGACGACCTGGAAAACAGGAGTAGGCGGAACAATATTCGGATTCTGAATCTCCCAGAGAAATCTGAAGGTCGCGGCTCAGCTGGATTTTTGGAGTGAAACTTTTGGCGTTGAAAACTTTTCTGCTCCCTTCACCTGCGAGAAAGCCCACCGCCTGGGAAAACTCCCCACTGGTGGTGACGACTCACGGAAATCGAGACTTATAATCGCAAAGATGCCCAATTTTAAGAACAAGGGTAAGATTATGCCTCTGGACAAATAAAAGGAGTGATTCACTATGAAAATAACAGGATTTACATATTTCCCGACTGCAGTCCGAGATTGCAACGCCTTAAGGACACCTTCAAAGAGGTTAAGTAGACCGTATGGGAAAGGAGCATTGATTATTCCCTGCACTACCCAGCTAAACTTCGGATTATGCATAAGGTAGTCACCAAGTGGTTTGATACTCCTGATACAGTAATGGAACTTTGGGAAGTTATCAATAATAATGACTGATAGTCATCTTGCTTTTTTCACAACGGACGTGTTACTGTGATCTTTAAGTTACACATTGAGTGACTTTTATTTAAGTGATTATTGTACGTACTGCTGTGACTGTTATGAGGACACGAGTAAGTTTCACAATATGGATTTTTTCCCACCTGGCTATTGTGGAAGGTGCATCTCCTTATTTTTTGATGACATTTCGTCTCACACTTGTGCCTTGAGCTGTTTTTGATTCGCAGTGTTCCTTTTACTATGCACTTCTATATGTTGTAGTATGAGTTCCGGTCAAGTTGCTTTGCCAGATTTTATGTGCGTGAAGAACCAAGAATTCTTAATTAATGTGGTTTAATGCTCACTATATTTTTCTGTAACTGTTCAAAATCCTTGCATATTCAAAGAGAGTAGCCTACCCACCGGGGACGTTCAGTCTAGAGGGCGTCAACGGGTGGATCTCATACAAGTATGGTTTTGTTTCTTAATTGGTCTTACAGTCTTCGCACTATCTTTATGCTCTGAGGTATCGATTTTTTTTTCTTTAATGTATGACTAGTCAACTTAAAATAATCTTCTTGAATGTAAGGGGGATTCATTCTCCAGTTAAGAGGGAAAAAAATTTTTACATATTTAAAGAGACATTCCACTGATATAGCGTTTATACAAGAGACTCATCTTTCTGACACAAAACGTAAAAAGTTAAAAAGGAATTGGGTTGGACGTGTTTACTATACTTCAATTACCACAAAAGCAAGGGGAGTAGTTGTACTCGTCAATAAAAACGTGAAGTTTAAATCAATATCAACAGAAAAAGACAATAACGGTAGACTTATTTTAGTTAATTGTGAACAAAATATGAACACTGATTAATGTATATGGCCTCAACCATGACGATCACTTTTTTTAATGATTTGGTATTAAAATTTACGACAGCTTTGAACAACTGTTTGGTTAGTGGTGACTTCAATTTGGTCTTCGACCCAACAATGGATCGATCCACACCAAGATCTTTTAATCGTTCAAGGGCAGCGTCGGTGCTTGTTCAGGGCATGAGGGATCTTTTTTTTTTGTGCGATATTTGGCGTCAACTCAATCTAAATGTAAAGGACTTTTCCTTCCTTTCAAAAGTCCACAGCTCCAATTCTAGAATTGATATGTCTTTAATATCCAAAGTATGGTATCCAGAGTTATTGAATGCTCTTACCTACCAGCTATACTTTCTGACCATAATTCAATAAAGATGACTTGGAGGATGGATATTACACAGTCATCATCTTATAATTGGAGATTTAAAACATATATGGTTAAGGATCCCGGATTTTTCAGATTTATGAACGGCCACATTGATTTATTTATGGAAACTAATTCAAATAACATATGGGAGTCTCTAAAAGCGTATATGAGAGGATGTCATTTCATAGAGCACACACAAGATAAGAGAAAAAAAGAAAACTCATGTATCTCTAGAGGAAGAGATTAGAAATGTTTGAACGTGAACATGATTTTACTAAAAGTGAAGAAATACTTAATATACTGACTTTAAAACGGATTCAATACAATAATTAAAGCTGAGGCAGATAGGGCCAGGACTAACTATTATTATTACGAATTCGGAATCAAAACTAGCAATTTACTTGCCTAGCAGATAAAAAAAAAGCAAGAGACCGCTAGATATATGCAATCTGTTGTTACGGATGATGGCATAACCCTCATTAACCCACAGGACATAAATCAAGAATTCAGAACGATTTATGAAACGCTATGTTAGACATACCAAAGTTTCTTGAACTTGTTAAATCTGCCGAAGTTAGATCCTAAGGATAAAGACCGTCTTGACTCTGATATAGCTGAAGAAGAGGTTGCTGGCGCTATGAAGTATCTAGAGAACAATAAAGCTCCGGGGCGAGATGACTTTCCAATTGAATACTTTAAAGTGTTTTCAGATAACTCCTTGAATAAATATGTTTTAGGAGACAATGATGTGTCACTATAACACTGACACAAGTTCTCTGGAAAATGGAACGATAACATTACTGCCAAAATCCTCAAAATGCACTTCTTATCGGCCTCTTAGACTTTAGAATTCAGATTACAAGATTTTATCAAAATTCATTGCATTAAGAATAGATGACATTATCCTTAAAATCATTAATGCTGATCAGACAGGGTTTTGTCTGAAATCGATGTGGATCTGATAATGTACGGAAACTTTCTCACATAATGGAAGAGGCTCTTATGCAAAATGATCCCATGTTGATAATGTCGATGGATGCAGAGAAGGCGTTCGACTGTATAGAACCTGCCTTCCTTTTGTAAACTTTTAAAACAATGAATTTTGGAGAGAGATTTATTAAATACATTGAAGCTTTTTTTTGCTGGTTTTAAAGCTCAAATTCTAACTAATGGAGTCCTGTCGGGTACCTTCCCGCTATCTAGAGAAGTCCGCCAAGTTCGTCCAAGTGCTCCGCTGCTGTTCTTAATAACTATTGAGCCGCTGGCTATAGTTATTCGTTTCAATCCCATCATTAGCGGCACTAAATTTGGTTTAAATGAAGAAAAACTAGCCTTTTACGCCGAAGATCTCTTAGTTTTGCTGTCTGATCCAGGAAAGTCATGACCCTCTCTTCTGCAATATTTCCAACAATACAGTGCTGCTTCTGGATATAAATTAAATCTTTCAAAAACTTAACTCATGTCTTTTAATATACAGGTTAATAACATTAAGAACACAGTTAAACCCTTGCAATGGTGCTCGAATGGATTTTAATATTTAGGCATAGAAATTAGGAGCTCCGCAGGCAAAATCCTTAAAGATAATAACGTTCCAGCTTTTTTTTGGAAAGGTGAGGTCGCCAGAGTCAATCTCTCAACCCTTCGGGCCACTTACTCCAAGAGAGGATTAAATCTTCCTAATTATAACTGTTATTGCCATGTAACTCAATTTCGTCCAATATTGTGTTGGTTGAACTCTGAGAATGATGAGACTAGAAGGCTTCCCATTGAACAACATCAGTTAAAAAATGTTCACTTAAAAGATCTTCCTTTCTTAACATCTAAGAAAGCACTCTTAAATATTACTAAGAACCCTATAATTTTAAATTAAAATACAAAATGCTTGCAGAACTCCGCAGGCCAGACAGCAGCTATGGGAGTGACTCCGGATGAAGGGTTTCTGCCCGAAACGTCGTCACTCCCATTGATGCTGTCTGGCCCGCTGAGTTCTGCCAGCAGTTTGTGTTCTTATTTATTTCCAGCATCTGCAGATTCACTCGTGTTACCCTATCATTTTAAATTCTTTTGCAATATGGCAAGAACCTCATGCAGTTATCGGTATAAGTACTTCATTATTGTGGAAAACGTCTCTGTGGAACAACCCCAATATCACCCATCTGATTGCAGGTGGAATTCTAAAAAACAATAGGTTAATAATGGTATAAAAACAGTTGAAGATTTATATAGCCAAGATAACCTTGCCAATTTTCAACAATTGTCTGGTAAATTTAATCTCCCATATCATAATTTATTTTAAATATTTTCCAATTAGACATTTGGTCCATAACAGTTATACAGGCTATACACATGTTTGTCAGAGATGTAAATCTTGTGACGGAGACTCAGTTCATATGCTTTGGAATTGCTCTTATCTGGAAGACTTTTGAAAATACATTGTTAGAATAACCTCGGATATTATAAAATCCGAAATTTCATTTTATCATAGGGTCTGGATTTTGGGAGATTTACGAGGTCTTCATGGAAATTACAATAAAAAATACGATATATTGCTTGCGGCTACAGTCGGGAAAAAGCGTACCCTGCAAAACTGGAAATCTGAATTTCTTCCCTCTGGCAGTGGTTAAATGAGTTAACATCCTGTAATAAACCTGAAGAGATATCGTATAGACGAGGAGGAAACAAGCAGCAGGTGAAAACATATGGGAATCCTATTTGGCCTTATTGCCATCATTACACCTCCTTGGCTACTGAAGTAGCATGGATGTCTGTCTTCTCGTACTTCTTTCATCTGCTTAGTGTAGTAATATGTACTTTACTCATACAGATTAGGACATTATACCTTACTTGATCGAATTTTATTTTTTCTATTTTTCAATTGTGAAGGAGGAAGAAATTTTTACCACACCAGGTTTGTGGGTGGGGAGGGGGGCGGGTTGGGAGGGAGTATTTTGTCTGTTTTTTTTTCAATAAAATATCTATATGAAGAAAAGAGAAGTCATAGTTAGGACAATCAAGTAAATACACTATAATATTTTGACACTGACTCATGAACCCCTGTTTAAACTGAAAAGTAACAAAATGGTGCATATAACTCTCCCGCGCGCAACACTGGCCACAGACACTGTCAAACATCCCTTCCAGAAAGGATTATGGTCCATGAAACGCCCAGACCAGCACAATTAAGAGCATGTCAGCCCTAGTGAAAATATGGTAGCTTCAATACAATAGAATCTGGCAAGATATTAAAATAAAATAAGAAACACAACCCGACTCACATCCTGCACAATTTAACTAACTTATTTATGCTACCAAATTTCCTCCTTTTTTTTTTGTTTTTTGTGGGCACTCAAAAAACTTGAAACAGTCCTTAGTCTCTATTCTTAGCTGGGCTGGGTAAAGCAATGCAAAGCTCAAGTTCCTCCCCCGAAGTATCTTCTTACATTCTTTAAGCTCTCGTCGTTTTACTTGCGTGGGTCTGGAGAAGTCCGGGAAGATCTGAACAGGATTGTTTTCCCAGGAAAACTTGTCCTTGACCCTTGCCGCTCGCAGCACAAATTCCCGATCCTTTGAGCTGAGGAACCTTGCGAGGATAGGCCGAGGCTTATCTCCGTTACTGGGTCTTGAGCCCAGCGCTCTGTGAGCGCGTTCTATTTCAGGCTTTTCCTCCCGATCGCCGACAAGCTCTGAGATTAGTTTATCCTTGAACGAGATGGAAGCCTACCCCTCTTTTCGCTCTGCAATGCCGATGACTCGGCGACTGTTGCGCCGATTACGGTTCTCTATGTCCTCCAGTTTATATGGTAGCTGGTCAATATACGCTTTGGTAGTCAATGGGTTGACTTCTCGTTCCCGCTCCGCCGCCTCCAGATAGTCATCCCACTTCTCGACATCTGCAATCCTGGCTACTAGCGATGACAGCTTTGACTGCACTAACGATATAGATCAGCGTATATCTTCAAGGCCTACCAGGGGGTCCGAGATTTTTTCCAAAGCCCCAAGTAAATCAGCCAAGTCATGACTCGCCTCTTCTTGGTCTCCCTCAGATGGTCCTCAGCCATTTTGATTGGAGGCCGTCTGCCCGGACCACTGCGAACTCAAATGCCTGTTTATATATCCAAACGCCCTCGTTTTAAGTTGCATTGACATCTTACACGGACAGTAACACTTTACAGCTGCAACAGTAATTTAAAAAAAAGACTGTGAAAGCGAATTTTTAAAGGATACTGTTCTAAGCAGCAGTCTCTGTCATTGCAGCACGTGACTCGATACTTATTCTTTATGATTATGCTAAAAAGGCCCCGTTAATCAATGCAGGTGCTCAGTGAACCGTCCTTCATCTCCACAAAGAGAAAACCAGCGTCTACAGCGGAGGATGAGGGTCGGCTAATGCCAGCTGCGAGAGAGTCATTTAGGTAAGCCTCCATTGCTTCCATTTCTAGCCGGGACAGGTTATACAGCCGACTGGTGGGTAGAGAGGCTCCGGAGAGAAGGTCAATTGCGCAATCGTAAGGTCGTTGTGCGGGCAGGGAAAGAGACCATTGTTTACTAAACCCTTCCCCCAGGTCGTGATACTCTGCTGGAACATTGGATAAGTCGGGGGTTTCAGAGGTAGTCGAAGCCCCGGTGATTTTCATAGGCGACAGAGCCGATTGTAGACAAGTGGAGTGACAGAACGGACTCCAGCTGGCTATCGTCCCGGTAGATCAGTCAATGCGGGGATTATGACGGATTAACCAGGGGTACCTAAGGGGTATAGGATCTTGAGGAGAGGAAATTGTTAACTCGTACCTTCTCCCGATGTTCCCCGGAGAGAATAAGAGACCGGGGCAGTGTGCAGTTTGTGACTCGGGCCAGAATTCTACCGTCCAGTGCCCGGGCTCCCAAGGTATTCCGGCCCGGGAAGCTAATTCCTTCAATTGATTTCCCTTAGCGCCGGAGTCCATCAGAGCTGACAGAGGCTGAGAGGTTGTAACGTAAAGTAGCGGGGATCTGCGCACGGGTTCGGGAGACGAAAGGGAATATTGCTTGGTTCACCAGGGTACCCCTTTCTACTGGTGAGCCTTATATTTTAGCCGAAGCGGACAGGTACCACGGAAGTGGCCAAACAGGCCTCAATAGAGACACTCCTCCGCTCTCAATCTCCGGAGTCGCTCTGTGGAGAAATACAGTTCCGTCCCAGCTGCATGGGATCCTCTCCCAGGGCGGTGGGAACGACCGTGCTGGGAGCTATTCTAGGAGGAGGAGGAGAAGAGAGCCTTTCGCTGGAGGGATACGGTAACGTGCCGTGGAGTGGCCAAAATCGGTGGACGACCAGATCTTTTCCTATGGCGTTCTCGAAGATGATTTTCAACCCAGTGGCTAGGGAGATCAAAGAATCCAGGCGTTATCTCTTGCCGCCAACTCGTCTTTCACCATGCCGCTGAGGCAATTCCGAAACACCCCTTCGAGTGCCTCGTCGTTCAACCCCGAGTTGGCCGCTGACGTCCGGAAGTCCACGGAATATTCGGCAACACTGCGTGAGTCCTGACGGAAAGTGAGAAACGCTTAGCGACATTTAGCGACATTTTTACCACGGACGGGGTGGACAAAGATCTTTCTCATTTCCGCGGTGAAAGTGCTGAAAGTACAGCATATGGCGGTTGATATCCCAGACAGCTGTATCCCACGCTTAGGCATTTCCCCGCAAAAACTTCATGATATAAGCTATCTGAGGAGGACCTGGATGACTGCTCGTTGAATACCAAGGAGCACTGTAGAAAGTAGGCCTGGCACTTCCCCAAAACCCCAGCTTAGTGCCGTGGTTCTTGGCGGGGGTGTTGCTGACACGTAGGGGATTGCCACTACAGGCTGTCTAGGCTGGTTAGACAGTGTTCCAGGAGTAGATGGGGTCAAATGAGTGAACATACAGTCCACCTGGTCACAGATCTTTGTTACTTCAGCAGACAAGGAACGGACATTCTCCCTGACGTTCCCGAGAAACGACCGTGAAGACCCAGTAGGGGGCGTTGGCTACAAGGCTTGCTGCAGGGTATTCGTGTCCGCGGGGTCCATTGTGGCCAGATCTTTCTGTTGCAATGCACGAAGGAAGCGAGCCCAGTGCAGGACATAGGCATTGATAATGAGTTAGGATACTTACGCGAACGTGTACTTTTGACAGCTAACAGGAGGGACCTTGACACGGAAGATTGACACAGAGCCTGGACACCCAGCCTTGACGCAGTGCCTAGACACGGAGCCTTGACACGAAGAGACAGGGCTTCATGGGTCAACCCTGAAACTAGAGCAAAACATAAGCGACCGGGAAAAATTAATCACCACACAGGCAAAACCAACGATCTGGCGACTAGTGGTTGTAACGCCGGGATTCTTATGCTGCACGTCTTCGTGGAAACCCGGGGTGCCGTCATCAGAGAGAATTGGAAGCAAATTGGAAATTAACTGTCTGAACCGTTGCACAATCGAACGAAATTAGGAGTAAGATAGGGAATTAACGATCGAGACTGTGACAGTTTTAGAGGTTTGGTAATAATTTACCACCATCTCGGGACTCTGGGCAGGTTTCAGCGGTTAGGAAGACCCCAAATATCAGGCAGAAGCAGGTAACTATAAGCCAGGTAGTTCAAAATCTGTAGTTGGAAAAATTGCTGGATGCTATCAATAAAGATGAAATAGCGAGGCATCATAGAAACATAGAAAACGTACAGCACTTCCTCCCTCAAAGCTGTGTTGAACATGCCTTAACATTAGAAATTACCTACTGTTACCCACAGCCCTCTATTTTTCTGAGCTCCATGTAGCTGTCCAGGAGTCTCTTAAAGACACTATCGCACCGGCCTCCAACACCGTCGCCTGAAGCCGATTCAACGCACTCACCAATCTCTGCGTAAAAAAATTACCCCTGACGTCTTATCTGTATCTACGTACAATCACCTTAAAATTGCGCCCTCTTGGGCAGGTTATTTCAGTCCTGGGGAAAGGCCTCGGACAATCTACACGATCAATGTCTCTCATCATCTTATACACCTCTATCAGGTCACCTCTCATCCTCTGTTACTCCAAGGAGAAAAGGCATGGTCCCCAATCCAGGCAACATCCTTGTAAATCTCCTCTTCACTCTTTCGATGGTTTTTTTATAGTGAGGCGAGCAAACCTGAGCACTGTACTCTAAGAGGGGTCTGCCCAGGGTCCTATATAGCTGTAACATTACTTCTCGAGTCCTAAATTCAATCCCACGATTGTTGAATGCCAATGCACAACATACTTTCTTAACCGCAGAGTCAACCTGCACAGCTGCTTTGAGTGTCATATGGACTCGGATCCCAAGATCCCTCTGATCCTCCACACTGCCAAGGGTCTTACCATTAATACTCTATAAGTCTTAACAATAATGCAGTACATCAGGAAATAAGCGATCCATCAGGCAGACGCAGTATGGATTCATCAAGCGCAGGTCATGTTTGACAAACTTAATTGGAGCTCTTTGAGGAGATAACGAGCGCAGTACATAGAAGAGAACAGGTGGACGTTATTTACTTGGATTTCACAGGATCACAAGATCACAAGACAAAGGAGCAGAAGTGGGCCATTCGGCACATCGAGTCTGCTCCGCCACTCCACCATGAGCTAAACTATTCTCCTGTCTAGTGCCAATTTCCGGCTTTTTTCACATAACCTAAGAAGGTGTTCGAGAACGTGCCGCATAAAAGACTCATAAGTATGCACAGAGTTGAGTGTGATGTATTGGGCTAGACAGATGATTGGTTAAATAATAGAAAGCAGAGATTTGGTGTACATGGATGTTACTCTGTTTGGTAATCAGTAGTGAGCGGTGGGCCGCAAGGGTCGTTGCTGGACCCGAAGCCATTCAGGATATAAAATAACGATCTGGAAGAGGAGACCGAGAGTAGTGTATCAAAGTTTGATAATGATGCTAAATTGTCTGGAAAAGCACATTCTGCAGAAAATACAGAGAGTCTGCAGAGAGAAATATGTAGGTTAATTCAGTGGACGTGTCTGTCAGACAGAGTACAATGTTGAGAAATGCAAGGTATCCATTTTGTAAGGAAAGATGATAGAGTAGATTATTATTTAAATGCTAAAAATGTGCAGAAGGACTTCCGAGTGCTTATGCGTGAATCACAAATGGTTCGTTTGCATTTGCAGCAGCCTATCATATGGTTAACGAAATGTTGTCCCTCTTTGCGAGAGGGACTGTTCTTCAGAGAAGAGAGGGTATGCTGCAACTGTTCAGGGTACTGTTGAGGCTACACTTGAAGTACGGTGTGCATGTTTGCTCTCCTTACTTGAGAAATGATATTCTTGCTTTAGGGGCGATGCAGAGGAAGTTCCCCAGGTTGATTACAGAGTTGAGTGAGTAGTCTATGAGGAGAGTTTGAGTTGCCTGGGACTGTACTCGCTGGAATTCAGAAAAATGAGAGCAGGGCTTATAGAAACCTATAAAATTATGAAAAAGGATATAGTGGCAGGAAGTTGTTTCCACCGGTAGGTGAAGCTAGAACTAGGGGGTATTTCCTCAAGATTAGGGGGAAAAGATTTAGGAGGGAGATGAAGAGGAACTGTTTTTATTTTCTCCAAAAAAGTGGTGAATCTGTGGAATTATCAAACTAATGAAATAATGGAGGACATCTCAATAAATATATTTAAGACAAAGTTGGACATATACTTGCATACTGGGGGAATTAAAGGTTACTGGGCTGGGTGGGATGGCAGGCAAATAGGTGGAGGTCAGTCTATGGTCAGATGAACCATGATCTTGTTGAATGGCGGAGCCGTCTCGACTGGCCAGATGCCCTGCTCTTGCACCTATTTATTAAGATCTTATCTTCTTATATCGCTCTGTCTTGACCTCCACTGCTTTCTGTGGTAATTAATTCCGTAGAATTCACCGCACCCTGTGACCAATAAAACTTCCTCTAAAGGGAAAATCACTATGCCCTCTAATCCTAGACGATCCTACTATAGGAAAAATCCTCTCCACGCCCACTCTGTCTGGGCCTTTCAATATTTGATAGTTTTCAATGCGATTCGCTCTCATTCTAATGAATATCAGTGAATATGAGCCGTCAAGCCCTCCTCAGATGTTAACTGTTTCTCTCTTGTCATTCTCAAGAACCCCCACTGACCGCTCTAAAAGCCAAACCATACTTACGTTGATAATGTATCAAAAATCTCACTACCTCACATAAAACACAATATATTGAACTTTGAACACATAACATAGAACATACAACACAGAACATAGACCACAGAACAGAGGAATAGGCCACTCAGCCCACAATGTTGTGCTGAAACACAGGAAAGAAATTCTTTCTCATCTCTGCACTAAAGGTTTGTGCTTCTATTCTGAGACTCTGTCCTCTGGTTATTGACACCCCTAATATGGGAAAATTATCTTGACATTTACTGCAATCCAGGGAACATCCTGGTGAGCTGGTAATCTACCGTCTCCGAGGCCTCCACATCCTCCCTATTGTGGATCGACTAAAACTGAATCCGATTCTCCAGATGTGGCCAACCAAGAGTTTTAGAAAGTTGCACCATAACGACCCAACTACTGAACTCAAAGTAGCAAGTTAAAAAAAACATAAAACTCAAGGCCATTCGCCACTAATCATGTTATCCTGTCTTCTGACTGCTGCCTTCAAAAAGAAAGTGCAGGAGTGTTACGTTCCACACCACGAGGTTCAGGAACAGTTCTAACCTTTCAACCAGAACCATTGTGGACAACCTCATTCGCCACAACATTGAACTGATTCTACAAAGTATGACTCACCAGCAAAGACTCTACAACTCACGTTATCAGTGTTATTATTGCTTCTTTATTATTGATTGTTTGTTTATTGCTATATCTGCATAGTTTCTTTTAACATTTGACCCTCTAAAATTGCACTCGGCGGGATCTGCTTAAGTGTAATAGGGACCAAAATCAATAAGGATGAAGCATATATGGTGCTATCTCTGAATGCACGCAGTATATTGAATAAGGTCAGTGATCTAGCGTCGCATTTAGCGGTTTGGCAGCTATGGTGCTGTGGGCATCTCAGAGTCATGGATGAACGAAGATCATTTTTGCAGCATAACATTCAAGAATACACATTCTATCTAATGAGAGGGGTAGGTAACAGAAGGGTTGGAGTAGCTATGCTGATAAAAATTAAGTCAATTCGTTATAAAATGGTGACATCGGATCTGATGATTTTACCATTAGTATTAGTACGCAGCCTCAACCTTCGCTGTCTAACACACCAGCAGAATTCCCGAGTGTCACCGGGAGCAGGAGTGAGTTTATTTGTTATTATTAAGAAGAAGATACTCAGAAAGTCACTTCAGTGACATGGACCAGATGGACTGCACTCCAGGGTGCTGAAGGATCTAACCGAAGAGATGCTGGATGCATTGGGAATGATTATTCTGGAATCACTGGTTTCTGGAATGAAAATTGTAAATGCCACTCAAACACATAAAGACGGAAGGGAGGGAGGAGAAATAAATTGAAAATCAGTTTGCGTCTTCAGTACTTGGAAAGATGTTTAAGTCCATTAGAAAGGATTAAATTTCGGGGCGCTTAGGAGCACATGGCAAATGCCAAAGTCAACATGGTTTTCTAGAGAGAAAATCCTGCCTGAAAAATCGGATGGCGTTCTTTGAGGGAGTGTCGAGCTTTGGCTGAGGCCTTTTCAGCTTGGAAATGACGTTGGCTCGGGATAGATTGTCCGAGTAAGTTTCTTTTATGTTGTTATTTTTTCCTACTCTGCCAGGGGTACATACTGTAGCTTAAATTGCCGTTCTGTGCTCTTCATGCCGAACATTTGAGTCGTGAGTGATCCACAGTCTCCCGGGAAACAACATCTGCCTAAAGTGCATCAGGCTGCAGCTCCTCGAAGACCGGTTTAGAGATCCGGATCTACAGCAAGATGACATTTGGATTTTATGGAAATATGATGAGATCATCGATCAGAATTACAGGTGACCCCTAATTTGCAGGTGGGGTGCAGCTATGTACGTTTCAGGAGAACGAATGAAAAGGTGAACAGACAATTAGCGCAGAACACCTCTCTAGCCTTTCCGCTCAATAATAAATATCCCAGTTTGTGGGGGCTAACCTCCCAGGGGAATGCCACGAAGACCGGCTCACTGGCAATGAGCATGACTCCTTGGTGTAGAAGAGAAAGATGCAAAAGACGGGAGCTGACATTATTGGAGATTTAATAGTGAGAGGAACAGACAGAGATTCTGTGAACCTGAATGAGACAAGCTGTTGGTATGTTGCCTTAAGACCATAAGACCATAAGATATAGGAGCAGAAGCAGGTCATTCGACCCACCGAGTCTACTCCGCCTTTCAATCATAGCCTGATCCAGTTCTTCAAGTCATCCCCACTCTCCTGCCTTCTCCTCCTGCTCTTTGATGCCCTGGCTAAACAAAAAACTATATATCTCGGCCTTAAATGCACCCAATACCTTGACTCCACAGCAGCCCGTGACAACAAATTCCACAGATTTACCACCCTCTGACCAGATTAATTTCTCCAAACTACTGTTCTCAATGGACGTCCTTCAATCCTGAAGACGTGCCCTCTTGTCTTAGACTTCCCTAGCATGGGAAATAAGCTTACTATATCTAGTCTGTTCAGGCCTTTTATAATTCAGAATTACCCCTCATTCTCCAGAACCTTCAGAGAATACAGACCAAGAGGTGCCATACGTTCCTCAGACGGTAATACTTCCATTCCTGGAATCACTCTCCTGAACCTTCTCTGAACCATCTCCAATGCCAGTATATCATTTCTAAAAAAGGAGCCCAAACCGGCACACAGTGCACCGCGTGGCTTCACGAGTGCTGCATGGAGACTCAAAAACACATCCCTGCTCTTATATTCTATACCTCGAGAAATTAATGCCAGCATTGCAGTCGCGTTCTTCACAACCGACTCAACCAAGATATTAACCAATAGGTTACCCTGCAAAAGTACTCCCAAGTTCCTTTGCATCTCTGCATTTTGAATTCCCTCCCCATCTAACTAATAGACTGCCCGTTTATTTCTTCCACCAATGTGCATGACCATCCGCTTTCCAACATTGTATTTCATTTTCAACTTCTGTGTCCATTATCCTAAACTATCTAAGTCCCCCTGCAGGATTTTTTTTTCCTCAACACACCCGGTCCTCCACCTATCGTTGTATTACAGCAAATTTATCCACTAATCCATTAATCACATAGTCCAATTCATTGACATACATCGAAAAACGCAGCGGTCCTAACACTTACCCTTGTGGAACTCCACTGGTAACCCGCAGAGATCCAGAATAGGATTCCTTTGTTCCCACGCTGTTGTCTGCTGATAAGCCGATCTTTCACCCATGCCAGTAACTCCGCTGTAATTGCATGGGCTCATATCTTGCTAAAAAGCCTCATGTGCGGCTTCTTCTCAAAGGCCTTCTGAAAATCCAAGCACACCGTATCTACGCCAACTCCTTTTTCTGCCCTGCTTGTAAATTGCAATAGGTTATTCAGGCAAATTTTCCTTCCAGGTAACCATGCTAGCTTTGGCCAATCATGTTATGTTCCGCAGGGTATTCCGTAATCTTATCCCTACAAAGCGATATCAATAACTTGCCAACCACTGATGTTAGGCCATCTGGTCCATAGTTTCCTTTCTGCTGCCTGCCACCCGTCTTAAATAGCGGAGTAACATTTGCAGTTTCTCATTCATCCGGTATCATGTCGAAATCTATCCATTCTTGAAAGATCTTTGCTAATGCTTCCACAATCTCTCCAGCTACTTCCTTCAGAACGCGAGGATATATTACATCAGATCGAGGAGATTTATTTACATTCAGATCATGAAGCTTCCTGAGCACCTTCTCAGGTGTAATTTCCGCTGCACATTTTTCACTTCCTTGACAGTCTTGACTGTCAGGAAAACTGCAGATGTCTTCCACTGTGAAGACTGATGCCACATGTGCATTTAGTTTCTCTGTCATCTCTGTGTCTCCTGTTACGATATCGCCAGCGTCATTTTGTATTGGTCCTTTATATACACTAAACAGTCTTTTATCATTTATATACTTAACAAAAGCGTGTAGTACATTCTTTGATATTAGTCGCCAGTTTCATTTCATAATTTATCTTTTCCTTCCTAATAAACTCCTTCTGCAAGTTTTTAAAAGCTTACTAATTCTCTTACTTCCCTCTAAATTTGGCTTCCTTTTATGCCTTCTCTTTTGCTTTTTCTTTGGCTCTGACTTCACTTGTCAGCTATGGTCGTGTCCTTCTTCAATTCGAAAATTGCTTCTTATTCGGAATATATCTGTCTTGCACTTGCCTCATTTTTCGTTGAAACTCAACCCATTACTGTTGTGCTGTTCTTCCTGCTAGTGTCCCTTTCCATTCCGACTTGTCCAGTTCCCCTCTTGTGCCATTGCAATTTCCTTTATTCCACTGAAATACTGACATATTGGAATTTAGTTTCTCATTCTCAAATTTCAAAGTGAACTCAAACATATAGTGATCACTGTGCCTTTAGGGTTCCTTAAACTTAAACTCTCTTAACACATCTGGATCATTGCCCAGCACCCAATCAAGCACAGCCGATCCCCTAATGGGCTCAACAACAAGATGTTCTGAAAAGCCATCCATTCGACTTTCTACAAATTCTCGCTCTTGAATTCCATACTGGCCTGGTTTTCCCGATCATGTTAGAATCCCCTACGATTATTATGATATTGCTCATCTGACACGCCTTTTCTGTCTCCAACTATAATTCGTAATACACATCCCAGCTGCTGTTTGGAGGCCTGTTTACAACTGCCATTAGGGTCCTTTTACCCTTGCCATTTTTAAATTCAACCCATAGAGACTCGACACATTCCGATTCTATGACGTCCCTTTCTAATGACGTAATATTATTTCTTATTCACAGGGCCACACCAAGCTATCATTTGGTGTGCCCACTAGGCTATCGTTCCGATGCATTGAACTCCGAATGGCAGTCATCCTTTACCCAAGTTTCAGAGATGGCCACAACGTCCTACTTGCCAAACCGTAGCTGAATTTCCAGATCGTCCATTTTATTTGTTATGCTGCGTGCGTTCAAATACAATACGTTCAGGTCTTGCTGGTTCCATCGTCAGGGACGTCTCCAATCGCGCCCACAGCAATTTGGATCGGGGGGAGTGAGAGAATTGGGTGGGTAAGACAGCCATATGCCTTGGAGAAGAGGACATGAAGAGAATTTAGAGGGCAAGTAGATGATTGAACAAAATATTAGCCAGCCGGAAAAGTATCAGTGCATTTTGGGTGCAGAATGACAAAGGGTAGCAAATACAGTACTTAACGTAATATATCTCAATGCAAAAGAAATAAGCAGGATGGCATTGCTGCACTATTAGAGATTGTCGGGTATGATGTTGTGGACATCTCTGAATTGCGCCTGAAAATGGCGGTAGTTGGAAGCAGAATATGCAAATTTATGCACTGCATCGGACGGAAATGGATTTAGGCAGCATCGGTTGCGTTGCTCTGCTGGTAAAGAATGGCATCAGTTCGTCAAAAAGTACTGGAATTGGATGATGTTGAGTTCCTGTGGGTTGAGTTAAGAAACTGCAATGCTAACAGGTCCCTGATGTCAGTTATACACAGGCCTCCAAATAGTAGATGGAATATAGACTAGAGATTGCAACAGGAAATAGAAAACGCGTGGCAAAGGAGCGATTATATAATAGTCAGAGCAGATTTTAAGATGCAGGTAGATTCGCAAAATAAAATTGGTAACGGATCACAAGAGAGTGATTTCGCTGAATGCCCCTGAGAACGGTTCAAAGTAGTTTGACGTTGAGCCTACTCTGGGGTCAGATTAACAGGACTGGGCGTTATGTAATAAACCGGAAGCGAATACAAAGCTTAAGGTCAATGGAATCCTTGGAGGTAGTGATAACAATAAGATGGAGTTCATCTTGAATTTTGACATGGGAAAAAGTTAAGTCTGACGTAGCAGTATTGCAGTGGAGTAAAGAAAATTACAGTATATGGGAGAGGAGTTGGACAAAGAAAATTGGAAGGAGATGCCAGCAAGGATGAGAGTAGAGCAGAAATCGTTTGTGTTTCTGGGAAAAATGAGAAAGGTGCAGGGCAGATGAATTCCAAAAACAAAGAAATACTCAAAAGCAAACTAGCACAGCTTTGGCTGATACGGATATTCATAGCTAATGTGAGAACAAGAAAGAGGACGTAAAACAAGCAAAAATAGATGGAAGATGAAGGATCGGGAAGAATTTAAAACATGCAGAAAACAAATAAAAACATTAAGAAAGAAAATATTTAAAATTTGAAAGCAAGTTTGTAAGAAATATCAAGGTGGATAGTAAAAATTTTCAAGTATATAAAGAATAAAAAGGAGGATGAGAGTGGATTTAAGCCCGCTAGAAAATGTTATTCGGAGAAATAATATCGGGAGACAAGGAGATGGCTGACGATCTAAATGAGTACTTTCCATCTGTCCTCACTGTGGAAGATCCTAGTAACCTCCAAAGTGTTGGAGAGTGTGTGGAGAGGAAGTGGGTGCAGTTATTATTCCAGGGGAGAAATTGCTCAAAAAGCTGGACCTAAAGCTACATAAGTGACCTGAACCAGGTGAACTGCACCATATGGTTCTGAAAGAGCCAATGGTACAGATTGGGGAAGCACTAGCAATGACCTGTCAAAATCATTAGCCACTCCCTTGGTTCGGGAGGACTAGAATTTGCAAATATCACAGCACTCATTAACAAAGCCGGTAAAGTAGCAGAAAGGTAATTATAGACCAGTTTGACTGACCTTTGTTGTTGGGATGACAATCGAGTCAATTATTAAGGATGAGGTTATGGAGTATTTGGTGACACAGCAGTAGATAGGGCAAACTCAAAGTGGCTTCCATAGGGGAATTATTTGCGGAAATTACACTAATATTACTATTACTACTAGTAGTAGTAGTAGTACTGCTGCTGCTCCTACGTCGACTCAGGCCTGGGGGAGATTCCAAGCAGGTTAGAAAATGGGGGATGCAGTCATGAGGCTGCTGACTTTGTTAAGAATCCAAACGGGAAAATTACCAGCATGGTTAGAGCATTGGCCGATTGGTAGGATGCAGTGAGTGGGAATGAAAGGAACCATTTCCGGTTAGCTCCCGCTGACTATTTGTGCTCCCGCAGGAGCGTTTTTTGGGAGCACTTCATTTTATATTGTATATCAATGATTTGCGTGATGGAATAGATAAGTTCCTGCCACGTTGGCAGATAGTTTTAACAGTGGTGAAGAGCCAGGTAGTGTTGAGGATTAAGTAAGGCTGCAGGAGAACATCCAGATTAGGGGAATGGGGACGTATGTGGCAAATTAAGTACAATGGTCGGACATGCTTTGTCATGCAGTTTGGTTGGAGGAATAAATGTGCACACAATTTTCAAATGGGTAAATAATCTATAACATCTGAGATGGAAAGGGAATGGGAGACCCTGCACACAGCAACCCAAAGGTTTAGTCGGTGGTGATACAGTCGGGGTTACGGATACAAATGCAATATTATTAATTTCATGAGGTTTAAAATACAAGAGCAGGTAAGTGATACTGAGGCTTTATAAGGCACTGGTGAGTTCTCACCTTGAGTCTTGTGGACAGTTTTGGCCCCTTATCTGAGAAACGATTTGGTGACATTTGAGTAGGTTCAGAGGAAGTTCACAAGGATGATTCCAGTAATGAAAGAGCTTCCATATGAAGCACAGTTGATGATCCTGAACAAGGACAGGGATTTAGCAGAATGAGGAGGCCATACCTTTGAACTCTTTTGAGTCTTGAAAGGCGTAGACAGAATAGCTGTGTCAAGGTTGCTTCCTATGGTGTGGCAATCTCGGAAGGCATATCGCAGTGTGAGGGGCGTCCATATTAAACAGAGATATATGGAACTTATTTTAGCCAGAAAGCGGTAAATTTGCAGAATTTGTGACCACGGGCAGCTGTGCAGGCCAAGCTGTTGGCTTTTCTTGAGGCGGAGATTGATATGTTTTCATTCGGCAAGGTTGTCAATGTTTAATGGGCGAGGAGAGGGGAGTGTTGATGAGGGGGTGGGGAAGAGATCAGCCGTGATATAACGGCAGAGCAGTCTCGATGGGCCGAAGTTTAACTCTGCTCCGATGTCGTATCGTCGTATGGTCTTCGTAGAATAACTCACCCTCAATAACAGATGGATGACAGACGACACTGGGCATTTAGACCATGAGGCATTTCTGGTGCAAGGGTCGATGGAACACACAGAAAATGCTGGAGGAATTCAACAGTTCCGGCAGCACCTATCGACGGGGCTAAAGAGTCGACGTATCGAGTCGTGATCCTTCATCAGGAAAGGAAGGGGCAGGAAACGGGAAGACGTTGGGTGGAGGGGAAGCTGGAAGGCGATTGATGAAGATATTGGAGACTGGGATGACCAGAGAGGCGATAGGAAGGCGAGGAGAATAGAGGAGGCAAGATGGAATTCAGAAAGGGCAATGAGAAAAAAAAAGAGTATAGCGAAGGGGAAAAATCACCAGTTTAACAAAATCAACTTTTAACCTGTCAAGTTGAAGACTCTCCAGACGGATTAGCCGTGCTTCTCCACCAGAATGAAATTTGTCTCATGTTAACATTGAAGGGGATGAACCGATGTCGGATTAAGAATGGATAATGGAATTAAAGGGATCGACCAGTAGGAAATATTACATCAGACCGATGGAGAAAAGGAACTGGGCTGAGCGGCACCAATCTATGCCGGATTCAGATCACCAGCAAACATCGGAGATGTGCTGCAAGCCGCCCTGTACCCATATGTCCGATGAGCGGGTCGTCCTTTTCCATTGGTGTCTAGTTCGTAATGGAATTAGTTCCCCAGCCTGTCACAGGAGCTACTTAGCTGTGTTACCTCCCTTGGTGTATCGAGAAAAAGAGATTTGCGGTAAGTGGATAAGTCACCAGGGCGAGGTGGTTCACAACCCATGGATCTGAAAGAGGTGGATGAAGTAGTCGTGGAGGGACGAGTAATGATTGTTCAAGAATGAGGATATTCTGGAATTGTTTCGGGAGAGTGGAATATTGTCGATATAATTCCTCCTTGAAGAGAGTGCGGGAGAAGAAAGGAAACCATAGGCCATTTGTTCTGACTTCAGTGGCTGGAAAGATGTTGGAATCATTTATAAAGGATGAGGTCTAGGGGAAATTCGAGGCACATGCGAAAGTAGGCGGACCACAACACTTTTCTCCTTGCCTGATAAACATTTTTGCATTCTTCTTATCATAAATGATAAGCGGTTCTGAAAAAAGGGAGAATCGGTTGATGACGTCTTCTTGCATTTTTCAGAATACCTATGACAAGGTGCCGAGCATGAGGATAGTTTTAGGCTACTCACCCATGTATTACAGAAATGCTTCAAGTATGGGTAGGACAGAGTGGAAAGAAATAACTGCTGGTTTTCCATTGGGGTCTATCTTGGAATCTATTCTTTTTAAGTTATTTTTCAGTGATTTGGATTAGGGAATTGTTGGCTTCTTTGCAACACTTGCAGAACCTTTGAAAATATATGGAGAGGCAAGTCGTTTTCAAGAAGTAGAGCGGCTGCAGAAAGTCTTTGATAGCTTCGGGGGAACGGCAGATGGATTAAAGTGAAGGGAAGCGTACGGTCAGGGACTTTGGCAGAAGGAAAGAAAGGGTTGACTATGCTTTAAATGGATAGAATATAGAATACACTGATGTGCAAAGGTACCTTGGAGTCCCTGTGCAGGAACCCCTAAAAGTTAGATTGCAGGTTTAGTCAGTAATAAAGAAGGGAAATAAGTGTTAGAATTTATGGTTTTATGGATAAGTTCACAGAAGCATATTTCTAGTTTTTATTCCCAAAACACAACAGCAGACGAGCAGCTCGCATTGATTGACATCAAAGGCGTCAGCATTTCCTTAGCGCAATGACCAAGCCCCATTTGATCACCTCACATTCGTGACTGGCATGTATAAAGGAACCCTTGCTACGTCGCTATTCCGGATAATTCAGGCACGGACATCGCACTGTGAGGGGTAGAGCATCCAAATCATTTTGCAATTATGTTTTTGACGTTACCGTTCAATGTTGCCATTTTGAGATAATAACGTAAAACAACTATGCCGTAAAAACAGAGGCAAAATATGGTAATTTTCGGATTATACGAGGATTTATTTTTATATATTATCTGTGTTTCGAAAACCATGCAGAGACGTTGACAACAGTGTGATCACTGAACTAATCAGATAAATTACTGTTCAAATGCTTAGATACTTTGTCATCATAAATTGTGCACTGGAATTTCATAATTTTTGTCAATAATCCTTCCGTGAAGGTAATAATCATTTAATGCCTGTTGCTTCATCGCTGCTAATCGATTGCACAGTGAGATCCGGAAACAACATCGCTTTAACCTCAAATTAAATACTCTTCAAATAATGGTTTTGAAGTTGCAAGAATAAATAATTCTGTTTGCATTTTATTTACAAATCTTGCCCGTTGCTACAAACAGGTACTTCACTCCAATCTTCAGCTCCGCCCTGAATTTTCTCTGTGTCAGTCCATAGATACACGTGTTGGTGCAGGTGCTGAGAGAAGACAACAAAAGCCCACACATCTGCAGGGTATAGCTCGGTTTGCTGAGATATCTGTCAGTATAGAAATAGTTTTCGATTTGCCAGTTCACAGAATGCACAACAAATGGCATCCAGAATAATATAAAATTGGCCGACAGAGCGAACAACAGAATTGTTGATTTTCTCCGGTTTGTAACCTCCGGATCATTGTGATTTTCGCTGCTTTTTCGAAGCACCCGGCAAACTCTATTTGCCACAAGAAGTTGATTGGCAGTTAAAACACTGAAGAGCAGAATTAAACAAATTGGTAATAACGGTGCTGTGATGCTGTCAAATACCTCGTAAGCTTTCCACAGGGGTGAGGTGAAGTATTCAGCTACGGGAACACAACGCCATCGATCCACTGCAAAGTATAATGGAATGTCTGGGCACAACACGATGCACTCACTGTTGCTACCACCACAGTCGCTGTTCTCTCGGTGCAATATCGGTTCCGAAGCTTCTCACGGCAGATGGCGACGCAGCGATCGAAAGTGAATGCAACCGTCAACCAGACCGACCATCCCAGGATGCGAGACTCAGGACAGGTAGCAGAGCGCACATCGGAGTTGCGAGTAAGAAATTAGCAAACAAATGCAAATAGTTTATCTTCTCTAATATAATACCGACGATGACCACCATCAGATCTGCTACCGCCATGGCCACAAGGTAGAGGGTAATGCATTTCGACAAACCGCATTTCCCGCGGGTCAGGATCACAATCGCCGTCAAATTAACTGCAATAAACTATGAAAAAAATTACGCTGTTACCGTAGAATGAAAAGTGTAAATTTAATTGCGTTTTGTGAGTAATGGTCGATAGAGCCAGTGACTGGGGTCAGGATAACAGATCCACTTGCGCTGACCGAGCAGGGATGTAGATGGCCGATCAAGCTGATTATACTTTGGAATGCGCAATTTAGATCTCGCTAGTTTCACATCCAAAAGCTAACCAACAGAAGGTCAGCCGAGGCTGATAGCAGAGCGCCCTCAGGTAGCTCTTTTAAGTAGTGAACACAGGGCCGGATGACAGTCCCGTAAGGCGAGGTTGTTCAGAGCTATCCCGAATAGAATAGCACTTGCCGCGAAGGGCAAAGGTACCGGTCAGATTGCTTTTACTTTCAGTCGGTATGACGTAATTACACTTTGTAAAAGGGTTTCCTAAAATGACTTCAATTTAAAAGGCAATTATTTGGTAGCTACATCCATGAAAAGGTCTTGAATACTGTTCATTGAAAATCGTGAGATATTTGGAGACGGCAGCGGAAGCATTCAAACTTCACAAGATGTGAAGCGGCTCTGAAACTAACTGGTCAGAGACTGGCAGATTATCCGGGTTAAACGCAGAGGTCACACGCTAGCAGCTCCATCGAGAAGAACGGATATACCAGCGAGACGTCCCCAATGTTTAGCGCTCTGCTAACAGAGAGACGCCAAACTTGCGAATGGGTGCCGTGTGAGGGCGACAAAGAATTTTGCTGAGACAGTCGGAGACAGTGAAACAGGCGTCAGAATTTCATATGCTTATAGAAAATCACTATTTCTTTGAAATTTATGTCCAGTCTTAAGGACTGCACATTCAATAAATACTTGATTAGATCGTAAAAGGAAAGTTAGAAAGGAGCAGCTAATGACCGAAAAGGTTATTACAATAAGACACACATTATACTCCTCCCTTCAGCAGACGGTCGCACCTGAAAGGACAAAATAATGTAGTAATGGCCGCAGCTCCTTCATTGCTGCTACCTGATTTACTGAGTTCCACCAGCGTTGTGTGCTTGGAATTTTCCTGTCTGCGCATTTTGTAAACATATTTAAACATTTCTGGCATTCAGATGCGATAGCAATAGTACAACGTCGTAATGTCTGCTTGGGATAAAATCACATTAATATATATAAATCTATCAAACACCTCAATCATAACCCCAATTAAAATTCAACAACTAAATCAAAGGGATTTAAATTTAGAATCCAATTTACGGAGAGAGTTTCTTTTTATCGTCCAATAGCAGAAAAATGCACAGGACGGCATCGGCACCTTGGCTATCAAGATTCGATCTCTGAGGGTAATACAAAAATATAACATTACCTGGAACTCCGAGTGCTTGTAACAGTGAGTAGTTGCACAGATTGTGCCAGCTATCTGCATACATTAACTAGAGGAGTTGTTATACACCCATCAGAACCAGAATTTAATCAGTCGGTGTTCCCATTAGACACAATCCACTGAACAATCACGAAGTGTCGACTATTTTTACTCATTGTATCTTTGTCTTGTATATTTAGTCTTCAGGGAAAATTAGGACATACATTTCTGTTTTTACCAATCATCTTCAGTGGAGACGATCAGTACAGTTCTGTTTCACAATGTTTGAATCATTAAACATATCTTTATGATAATAGTCTGATAGTTTTTAGGGAAACAAACTCAATCTCCTTCAGTAACCGATTGATTATAACATTGTTATTAACAATGTGAGGGACCAGATGAAGCCTGTTCAATGTGGGAGAAATGTGCAGTACATTTTCCTTGAAGGGGACAGCTTCGTCACCGCCTTGGCTTTAGATCGCCTGTATTTCATTGTATTCGTGAATATCTCATAACATAAACGTCAAATTAATCTGAACACCTGCAGAATTGCTCCACACAAGAAACCGTTTGTGATAATTCACAATAAATCCCTCCTCGTTTCTGTACCAATCAGATACCCTGATATTCTGTGCCCTAAGATCAAATGTTGATGGAGGTGCCTTCATCAGTGAGGCATTGGAGGAGTTGAGATATCATGTTACAATTGTACATATTATGAATGAGGTCGCTATTGGGACTCTGTGTTCAGTTCTGGTCACCACACCGTGAGCAAAAAGGAATTAAGCTGGAGATGGTGCAACATTTTCGCTTGAATATAGCCTGGAATGGAGGGCTTAAGTTAGAAGGAAAGATTCGATGGGGAGCCTGTTTTCCACAGTGGTTAGCGGGCTGAAGAGAGGCCTGACAGAATTTTAAAACACATCCATATGTTTCAATAGGATAGATGTGATGACAGAAAAATTTGTATAATATACATCCTGAAATTATTTTCCTCGCAAACGTCCACGAAAAAAGTACTCCAAAGTCTGAATGACAGTTAAAAGGTTACAACCTCATAGTCTGACGTAGCTCCCCTCCCCCACGCACAAGCAGCAGCAAGGAAACGAAACCACCCCCCACCCACCGCCAAATCCACCAGTAAAAAAGCATCAACGTCCTCTACGGAGCATACAAGCGTCAGCAATAAAGACACAGACTTGCAGTACACCAAAGACTACTTGTTCACCCAGTAATTTGATGTCTCCATTTCTCCCTCCCTTCCGCCCTCATAAGCGAAAAAAGGGAGGTCCCCGTTTCTCATTGAGAAGGGAGATGTAACAAACAACAAGCTGATTTACAATGTTAAAAGTCGGTTCGGCCGCTTTTTCCGAGATCTGCGCCCAGAGAGTCGGAAAACTTGAACGCCATTGACGGTGCAGACAGTCAGCACTTTTTTTCCCGGGTTGCAAATGTCCAATACTAAAAGCCATCACTTTAATGTGGGATGGAGAGTTAGTTTAAAGATGTACATGGAGAGATTATTTATTAACGTTGAGACCAGTCGATGCCATTCCCGCAAATAACCGAAATCAGTGTGTAACCCCAGGTCAGGGTCTTCAAAAAAAGCATGAAAGGGAAACAATAAAGATATCAAATATGAAAATATATCTGTTTCCGGAGCTACAAGCAAAGGAGTCACCGTTTAGCGCCATGTTAACATCGTTCCGCCTCGCAAGTTAGCCAATGCAAAACTTATTCAGAAGGTAAGTAGGCATGGGATCCAAGGGGACCTTGCTTTCTGCATCCAGAATGGATTTACTCACAGAAGGCAAAGAGTGATTGCAGACTGGTGATATTCTGCATGGAGGTAGGTGACGAGTGGTGGACCTCAAGGATCTGTTCAAGGACCCCTTTTCTTCGTGATTTTTATTAATGACCTGGTTGAGGAAGCGGAGGAAACACGAGGAAATCTGCAGATACTGAAAATTCAAACAACACACACAAAATGATGGTGGAACACAGCAGGCCAGGCAGCATCTATAGGAAGTAGTACTGTCGACGTTTCGAGCCGAGACCCTTCGTCAGGACTAATGTTAGTCCTGATGAAGGATCTCGGCCCGAAACGTCGTCAGTGCTACTTCTTATAGATGCTGCCTGGCCTGCTGTGTTCCACCAGCATTTTGTGTGTGTTGAGGAAGTGGGAGGATGGGTTAGTATATTTGCTGAGAACACAATGTTGGGGACGATATGGATAGTCAGGAGGGCTGTCAGAGACAACAGCGGGACATCGATAGAATGCAAAACTTGACTGAGCATTGACATATAGGTTTGGTGGGTCAAAAATGATGTCAGAATATAGTATTAATGTTAAGACTCTAAGCAGTGTGGAGGATCAAAGGGATCTTGGGAACCGAGTTCATAGGACACTCAAAGCTGCTGCTTAGGTTGATTCTGTGGTTAAGATGGCGTTGGCCTTCCTCAACCGTAGGATTGAGTTTAAGAGCCGCCAGGTAATGTTACCTCTATATAGGAAACTGGTCAGGACCCACTTGGAGTACTGGGCTCAGTTCTGGTCGCCTCACTACAGAAAAGATGTGGAAACTATGGAAAGGGTGCAGAGGGATTTACAGGGATGATGTCTGGACTGGGGAGCATGCCTTATGAGAATAGATTGAGTGAATTCGTACATCTCACCTTGCAGCTGCAGAAGATGAGAGGTGACCTGATAGAGGTGCATAAGATGATGAGGGGCTTTGATCGTGTGGATAGCCCGGATTTTTTTCTTCACAAGACTGAAATGGCTAATACGAGAGCGCACAGTTTTAAGGTGCTTGGAAGCAGGTACAGAGGAGATGTTAGCTGTACGTTTTTTTTATGCAGAGAGTATTGAGTGTGTGGAATGGGCTGCTGGCGACGGAGGAGAATACAATAGGGTATTTTACGTGACTCGGAGTTCGGTACTTGGGGCTTAGAAAAGTAGAGGGCTATGGGTAACCTTCGGTAACTTTAAAGTATGTACATGCTCGGCACAGATTTTGGGGCCGAAGGCCTGTATTGTGCTGTAGGTTTTCTACGTGTCTAATGTTGGGAAATGCGAGGTATCCATTTTGAAGGAAAATGACAACGCACATTATTATTCAAATGGTAAAAAATGCAGCATGTATGATATTCTGGGTATCTCTGAGTTATTGCTGAAAGACGATCATAGTTTGGAGCTTAATATCCTAAGATACACAATGCATCAAAAGAAGCTGGTAAGTCGGCAGCTTAATTAAGTCACATTCTGAGGAAAAGGTGACGAAGTACCGGGGGATAGAAGACCTGATAGGTGAGTGAAGAAACTCCAGGCGTAAGAAGACCTTGAAGGGTGGTATATACCGTCCACAGAACCGTAGCCGGGAATTACAGAGAGAGTTCGAAAAGTTAAGTAAACGGGGAATTTTGGAATAGCAGTAGTCCTGGCGGATTGTGAACAGGTTCACAACATAGAGTAGATGCTGAGTCCCAAGGAGGCGATTTTGCAAATTGTCTATGGTATGGCTTTTCGGCACAGCTTGTTGTTGAGCCCGCTAGGGAAAAGGCAATTCTGGAATCAGTGCTATTTAATGAAAGGAATCCTTGGGAGGCCGTGACCCCAATATGATAGAATTAACCCGGCACTTCAGGAAGAAGAAGTTAAAATCTGACAAATCGGGATTACAGTGGACAGAAGCTGACTTCATGAGGGAAGGGCTGGCTAAAATTGATTGGAAGGGGACACGAGGAAGGCAGGTGGGTCAACAGCAATAGCTGTTCTTTCTGACTGCAATTCGGAAGGCGCAGGGAAGATATATCCGAAAGATGAAAAAGTATTACAATGCGAGGATCACACAATGGTGGTTAAGACAGATTAAAAACAAAAGAGAGGGCATTTAGCACAGTATAGATGAATGAAAAGATAGAGGGCTAGGACTTTCTAAAACCAACAGAAGATAGCTAAAAAGTCACAAGGAGAGAACATATGAAATGTGGAGAGAAAGGAGCCAATAACGTGGATACAAGCATTTTTTTTCATATGGTCAAAGAGAGTCGAAAATGGATATCGTTGCAAAAAGACGCTGGAATTGTAATGATGGGTGACGAAGAACGACAGACGAATTTAATCAGTATTTTGTGTGAGTCATCACTATCGAACACACGAGTGGAATGCCGGAGTGTGAAGGGTGTGCAGGAGTGAGTTTAGTTGTTGTTATTATTAAGGGGATGATGCTCGGAATGCTGAATTTTAATAAACGCCCTGAATCAGATAGACTACAGTCGAAGGTGCTGAGCGATATTTCAAGAATAACTGGATTCTGGAATGGCCCCTGAGGATTGGATGATTGCAAATGCCACACTTTAAGAAGGAACGAATGGTGAAGATAGAAATTCAAGGACAGTCTGCTTGTACTCAGTATTGGAAGGATGTTGGAATCTATTATAAAGGATTATGTTTCGCGGTACTTAGAGACAGATGAAAAATGGGCCAAAGTCAGCATGGTTTTCTAAAGGGGAAATCCCGTCTGACAAATCGGCTGGAATTCTTTGAGGGAGTGTCGGGCTTTGACTCAAAAGAGTTTTCGGCTCGGAAAAGCTGTCGGCTCTGGATATATTGACTGGGTAAGTTCCTGGTCAGATTTCATTTTTCTTACTCTGTCAGGGCCCTTAATATAGTTTAAACAGCCGTTGTGTGTTCTTGATGCCAGATGTTGCAGGTATGGGAGACCATAGCCCTCAGGGAAACACATCTGCTTAAGGTGCATGAAGCCGCAGCTCCTTGAAGAACTGTTTGGAGATCTGGAGCAGCAACTGGATGACATTGGGATTTTACACAAGAATGAAGAGATCGTTGATCGAAATTACAGGGAAGTAGTAGAATTTGTAGGTGGCGTGCAGCTGGTTAAACTTTAAAACAGCGAATGAGAAGGTAAATAGTAATTTAGCCTACAGCACCCAGCTCATGTTAATAATAACTATAACGTTTTAACTACGATTGTGTGGGATGACCTCACAAGGAAATGCCACGGAGACACAGTTACTGGTACTGAGCATAGCTCCGGTTAAAGAATGGAAAGATGCAGAAGACGGGAGCGGCTGTTATAGGGGAGTAAATATTCAGAGGAACAGTCAGGAGATTCTGTGGTCGTGAATGAGACACGAGGATGGTATGTTGCATTCCTGGTTGCATAGTCAAGGGCATGTCAGTTCGCGTCCACAGCAACTTGACGAAGGTTGGGAAGGTGGAGTTGGGTCAGGAAAACAACCAGATGTGTTGGTAAAGATGACATGAAGATAGGATATAGAGATGATAGAACAAAATTGCACCCAGCAAGGCAAGTATCCGTGCACTCTGCATGCATAACTAAAAACGGTGACAAATGAAGTAATATATCGCAATGCATAAGAAATAAGGATAATCCGAAATGAGGTGGATGATCTTGTTGCACTATTACAGATTCTCGGGTATGATGTAGTGGCCGTCACTCAATCGTGCCGGATGGATGGTGGTAGTTTGAAGCAAAATCTGCAAATTTACACATCGTATCAGAGGGTTAAGGATTCAGGCAGCGTAGGTTGTGTTGTCTGCCGATAAAGAACGGCATCAAATCATCAGAGAGATGTGTCATATGATTGGACGATTTTCAGTTCGTGTGCGTTAAGGAACTGCAAAGGTAAAAGGACCCTGATGGCAGTTTCATACAGGCCTCCAAAGACTAGCTGAAATTCGGGCTACATATTACAATTGGAAAAAGATATGTCGAGTCAAAAGTGCAATGTCATGATCGTCATGGCTGATTTTAGGATGAAGGTAGATAAAGAAAATCAGATTGATAATGGAGCTAAATAATTTCATGAATGTATTTGAGCTGGATTTTCAGAGCAGTTTGTCGCTGAGTCTACTCTGAGATCAGATCTCCTGGATTGGGTGTCATGTAGGCGATTAAGGACCTTAAGTCAAATCAATCATGAGTAGGTAATGATCAGAATATGATTGAGTTCATGTTCAATATGGCAGGGAGAAAGCTAAGTCTGACGTGGCAGTATTTCACTGGAGTAAAGGCAATTACAGTATATGGGAGAGGAAACACACAAAAAGGGCCGAGGCCCTTCGTCAGGACTGTGCTTCTCCCTATAGATGCTGCCTGGCCAGCTGTGTTCCACCAGCATTTTGTGTGTGTTGTTTGAATTTCCAGCATCTGCAGATTTCCTCGTATATGGGAGAGGAGCTGGTCAAAGTAAGTTGGAAGGAGATGCTGATGCAATGAGAGCAGAGCAGAAATACTTTACGGTTGTCTGCGAGTGACTATTGATGTTCCACAAGGGTCGTTCTTGGAAGCACTGCTTTTTATGTGATATATCCATGATTTGAATGATGGAAGATGGTGGAGAAGCAATTCACGTTGAAGAAACAGGAAGGATGCAGAAGGACAGATAGAGAATGGACAAGTAAGTGGCAAATTAAATGCTATGTTGAGAAATTGCCATGCACTTTGGCAGAGGTAATAAATCATAGACTTTTTTTTCTAAATGGAAAGAAAATCGAAAAGAATTCTGACATGCACAGGGTCTCGTACGTCATTGCACACAACAACCTAAAGGTTCAGTCAGCAGTGAGGAAGGCAAATGCGATGTCAGTCTTCATTCCGTGAGGCCGATAATATAAGAGCAGGGATATGATGCTGACGTTTCATGAGTCACAGGTGAGGCATCAACTCAAAGATTGTGAACGGTTTGGGACTCATTATCGACGAAAAGATGAGGTGCCATTTCAGAGGGTCCATGAGCAGTTCACAAGCATGATTATAGTAATGAATAAGCTATGATATGAGCAACATTTGATGCCTCTAGGCCTCTACACGCAGGGATTTAGAATGATGAGCGTGGGAGCTCACAGCAACCTTTTTGCGAGTTTAATGGCCTAAACTGAGTAGAGATGAGAACGGTGTTTCTCCTGGTCTAGGGATCTAGCAAAACAGGGCCCAATATCAGGATAGAAGGCGTCCATATAAAAAGGTGATATGGAGGTCTCCATTCGCCAGAGGGTGTCTATTTGTGAAACCAATTGCTACAAGCGTTGTGCAGGCCAGGTCGTTGGGTAAATTTTTCGCAGATAGTGATTGGTTCTCGATTGGCATGAAAGTTTAAGGGGAGCAGGCCGGCAAGTGATTCTGAGTATGGAGCAAAAGGAATCAACCGTGATTTAATGACGTTGCAGATTCGATGGGCCGAATGGCTTAATTCTGCTTTTATGGATTTATGAAAATAACTCACCTTCACTAGAAGATTGATAACGCACGACATTGGGCATATCTTGGTCCAAGGGTCACTGGAACACACAAAATGCTGGAGGAACTCCTGTAGTTCGGCAATGTCTATCGAGAGGGATAAAGAGTCAACGTTCGAGTCGAGACCTTTCATCAGGACTGGAAGGGGGAAGAAGCCGGAAGAAGGTGGGGGGAGGGGAAGCTGGAAACTGATAGGTGAAGACAACTCTGGGGAGAAGGTGGATGTATTGGAGAGGGAGATGAAGTGAGATGCTGGGAGGTAACAGGTGGAGAAGGCAAAGGTTTAAAGAGGAAATAATCGGATAGCAGAGGGATATGGAGAAAGAGATGGAGGAGGAATCTAGAGAGGCGATAGGCAGGCGAAGAGGACAGAGAAAGGAACAGAGAATCCAGAAAGGGGAAGAGGAAAAATCACAGGGTTAAGGAAATCAATGTTTATCCCGTCAGGGTGAAGGCCACCCGGCTGGATTAGTTTCATCGTGGTATTGGAGGGGATGTATCGCGTTCGGAATGAGAATGGATAATAGTTTCAATATGGTCAACCAGTGGGAATTCTTGCATCCTCCCGTGGAGTGAAGCAGCTAGACAAAGCGAACCCCAATCTAAGCCTCGTCTCACCGATCCAGAGATGGCCGCAATGGGGTTACCTGATATAGTAGGTGACCTCGACAGATTGGCGAATGAAATGCTGGCTCGCGGAGAAGGAGTGTTTGCGGGTCTGAAGAGGGAACTGAATGCATAGGTGTAGAGCTTCTTCCGCGTGCCAGGGGGGGAATCGGTGTGTCGGGATAAATCGTTAAAGGGGTTCAGAGAGAGAAACAGAGAGAGGGCTCAGCAGAAAGCGGCATGTGGAAGGAGAAAGGGATGTCAGGGTGCGATTGGAGTCAGGAACCCGTCGACGACTGCTGAGGTTATGGAGATCGGCGTGCTGGATTCGGAGCTCCTGGTGTGTATATCTCATAGGAACTGCAACCCTTTTAGGGAGGCAGGAAGATGTGTTAAGGATAGAAGGCCGTGAAGTCGATTAAATGCAAGTGAGGGCAAAATTAATAGTAGAGGAAGGGTAAACTCATTCTCTGAAGAAAGGTCCCGAGGGATGTTTGAAACAGCAACACACTGCCCAGGTCCATAATAGGCAAATCGTGCACCAATTACACAGACCATAAGTCCTGTTGGTGAATGTTCCTCTCACTAGCAGACAATCAGAACAAAATGGGGGAAGGGGGGGTGTCTCTCCGGCCAGTGCTTGACGCAAGGAGTGTGCAAATTGAAAAGGAATCCGGGAACACCTTCTTCCACGGAGCAAGAGGTGTATGTCTATTAACCATCGGATTCAGTTCACCAACAAATATCGGAATGATCCAAAAATTTATGGTCTTATGGATAAGTTCACAGCAGCATATTTTTAACCTTTATTTCCAAAACACAGCAGCAGACGATCAGCTTGCATTAATTTAAATCAAAGGTGTCAGCATTTCCTTCGTGCTATGACCAAGCCCCAGTTGTTCACCTTAGATTCGTGACTGGGAGGTTTAAAAGAACCCTTGCTACTTCGCTATTCCCCACCATTCTGGCCCGGACATCTCACTGTGATGGGCAGAGCAACCAAACCATTCTAGAGTTATCATTTTGACATTACGGTCCGATACTGGCATTGAGTGATAATAATCTGAAACAAATATGCTGTAAAAGTATAGGCAGCAGATGATCATTTTCGGATTGCACGAGGATTTGTTTTTATATATTCTCTATGTGTAGAATGCATGTGCAAACAGTGTGATCACTGTGCGAATCATATTAATCCCTGTTCTTAGGGTTTTATACCTTGCAATCAAACACAGTGGACTACAATTTCATGATATTAGAGTCCTTGAAGATAATAATCATTTACTCTCTGCTACTTAATCGCCGCTAATCACTTGTGCAGTGAGTTCCGGAAACAGCACTGCGTGAAGCCCAAATCAAATACTCTTACAAATTAATGTTTTCAAGTTGCAAGTGTAACCCAGAGTTTCGGCCGGCGGCGTTACTGTAGGGAAGACAGTCGCTGGCCCGGCCTAACGTGTGAAATCTGAGGTGCAAAACCTCTTGTTTGTGTGGATTATGTGTGATCTTTTCCCCCGTTACAAATCAGTACCACGATATTACAAGCAGAACACTGTGAGACTAAACGACTTGGCTTTATAATTCTTAGTTTCACTGAAAAACTAGCAAAGAAAAACAAGAAGAAAGGGGTCCATTTGAATGAAACATTCTAATGTGCGCAAGGTTGAGCTCACGATTTGCCTTCTGTTTTTCCCCAATCGATTTCCCCGGGCTTGGTCGACTCCCGGCCCCACTGCAAGTCCACTTCATCCGACTCTCTACGACCTATCCTCTCTGGCGTCTTCTCTCTTCATTTCTCGCAGAACAATAGACCCAGCTCAACTCGGTCCCAGGCACACAACGAGAGAAAAATGCACTTCATTGGACGGCGCACATTCCATAACCAACATTATCTCTAGCCATAACCCAAAGATTGCTGCTAAAGAAAAACGATTACCTTAGCAGTGCCTCTACAGAAAGACCATTACATTGGCAGTGCTTCTACAGAAGGACTATTACATATGCAGTGAAACCTTTCCCAGAGAGTTACACAAGAATGAATAATTGCGTTTGCAATTTTAGTTGCAAATCTCCCCCACTGCTACAAACAGGTACTTCACTCCGATCTTCAGTTCCACCCTGAATTTTCTCTGTGTCAGTCCATAGATACACGTGCTGGTGCAGGTACTGAGAGAAGATAACATAAACCCACATACCTGCAGGATATAGGTCGGTTTGCTCAAATATCTATCGGTATAAAAATAGTTTTCGATTTGCCAGTTCATAGAAAATACGAGATAGGGGATCCAGAATATTATAAAATTGGCTGAAACAGCGAACAACAGAATCATTGATCTTCTCCGGTTTCCCACCTCCGGATCATCATGATTTTCACTGTTTTTCCGCAGTGTCCGGCGAACTCTATTTGTCGCTATGATCCGGCTGACGGTGAAAACATTAAAGAGAAGAATTAAACACATTGGTAATAAAAGTGTTTTGATACTGTAAGATACCTGGTAGGCCTTCCACAGGGGCGACGTGGAGTATTCAGTTGTGGAGACACAACGCCTTCGATCGACTGCGAAGTAAAACGGAATGGCCTGGACACAACACGCTGCAATCACTGTTGCCACCACCACAGTCGCTGTTCTCTCGGTGCAATATCGGGTCCGCAGCTTCTCACAGCAGATGGCGACGCAACGATCGGAGGTGAAAGCAACTGTCAACCAAACGGAGCTGTCCCATATTGCGAGACTCAGGACAGATAGTAGAGAACACGCCGGAGTGACCAGCAAGAAATTAGCAAACAAATATATGTAATTTATTTTCTCTAATATAACAAAAACGACGACCACCATCATATCGGCTCCCGCCATGGCCACCAGGTAGAGAGTGATGCATTTGGACAGACCGCATTTCCCGCGGGTCAGAATCACGATCGCCGTCAAATTAACTGAAATAAGATGTAAAAAAAAATGCATTACTACAAGTTACCGCAGAATGACTAGTGTAATTTTAATTGCGTGATGACTGTTCAAGATAACTGTGGATTAGCGCTGACCGAGATGGGATTTGACTGCCCCAGTCAAGCTAATTCTACTTCAGAATGCACAAATTTAGTTCTCGCCAGTTGAACATCCAAAGGTGACAGCAGAGAGCACCCAGGCGGTACCGTTAAGTAGTGAACAAAGGCGGGATACCAGTCCAGTCAGGCGATGTTATTAAGAGCTATCCTAGAATAGAATAATGTCTGGCCGACAACGGCACCATTAATGGACAGACTGGTTTTATTCTCAGAAGGTATGACGTAATTATTCTTTATTAAAATAGTTTGTTTAGTTGGCTCCCGTTTTAAATGGAATTATTTAGAAACTACATCGGAAAAACGATCTTGAAGTGTTTCATTAAAAACGTTGCGTTACTTGGAGATGGCAGTGGAAGCCCCCTAACTTCACAAGATGTGAAACGGCACTCAGGCTGACGGGCCACAGACGGACAGATCATCAAGTATAAGTTCAGATGTCACACTCTACTCGCTCCGTCGAGAAGAACGGAGATAGCAGCCAGGAGTCCTGACTATTTGGCTCCACAGGAAGAGTGCCGCGCCAAACTTGCGAATGGGTGCCGATTGACTGCTGAACAAGAGTTTTCCCGAGACAAACTTAATCAGTGAAACAACCGTGGGTAATGCACATTCTCATACGAGACTAATATGAATTAGCAAGTAATGCCTGAACATTAAGCCCCACATTTTCAATTAATAATCGTTTATATCAGTGTAAAGGGAAATGAGAAATGAACAGCTAATGACCGGGAAGGTTATTACAATAGGACGCACATTATAACCCTCCCTCCAGCAGACGGTTGCGCTGGAATGGACAAAGCAATGGAGTGGTGACCACAGCCGCTGGTTTGAAAGTAAACCTATTCTTGTTATCAATATTATTATTGTTGTTTGGAGAAAACGGTCAATTATTGACAGACAGACAGACAGACAGACAGACTACTTTAAAAATGATATTTCATTTATATGACTGTATTTAATCCGTTCTCTGGAAGGACCGAAAACAAAACAGTAATGCTTGCTGATTCAGCCGCATTTGACCACGCTTTACGCAATTTCTTTCCAATTATAAAACGATGTGAATCGATATTACCATTTATTTATTTTACTGAATAACACAACATAGAAAACGTACTACTTTGCACATTAAATGTAAACTAACGTGAATCGCATAGAGACGATATATTTTCAATTCCCTCAGTTTCTGATGACAGCAGAGGAAGAATCTATTTAACCTGGAAAGAGATAGAACTTTGAAAATCAGACAATACCAGCAGGTCATCGAGTCTCCACGTCCTTACGGTAAACTCTCATGCTTAGGTTACATTGATATATATATATATATATATATATATATATATATATATATATATATATATATATATATATATAATATATCAAGCACCTCAATCATATCCCATCAAAAATTAAACTATTAAATCAAAAAAAATTACATTTAGAATCTAAAAAACTGTGAAGGTTTCGTTTCATCGTCCAATAACAGAAATATGCACTGGACAGCATCTGCAGCGTGGCTCTCAAGATACAATCTCCGAGCGTAATTCGCAGGCGTAACGTTACCTGGAACACCGAGTGCTGCAAGCAGCGGGTAGTAAATTCTGTCGATGTTGTAAATTGCGGAGTATCCCATTTTCCACCTGAAGCAGCGATCAGTTGTACAAATTGTTCCAACTGCCTGCATGCACTGACTCAAGTTCTTATACACCTGTCGGAACTACAATTAAATTTGTCAGTGCTCCCACTGGTCTCATTAGACACAATCCACTGAACAAACAAGCAGTGTCAACTATTTTTACTCGTTGTGTTATTGTCTGTCATATTTAGCACTTCAAGGAGAATTAGTCAGACAATCATTTGATGTTTTACCAATTATGTTCAGTGGAGAGGGTCAGTGCAATGTTTGAATCTTTGAACATTCTTATCATTATACATTTCAGTTTGAGAGGAAACACAATCTCTTTATGCTCCCGATCAATTATAACATTTCCAGAAACAGTTGGACCAACAAAATGTAGAACTTTCAAGGTAGATGAAATCTGCGCTGACCCCTACTTGGTAGGGCCAGCTTCCTCACTGTCCAGCCTTTTCGTTTTCTGAAGTGTTTCAATCGACAGCATCAGTCAGTGAATTTTCACAGCTAAATTTATTTTTGTTCATGAATGTTTCATGATTTCAACATGTCCGAAAAAACTGAGCATCTGCAGAAATGTTCCACCAAACAACCGACTGTAACGATGTATACCTCATATTCACCACCTACAAGCTAATTAAATCGCTTTCTTGTCTAAAGGAATGTCCCTCTGTTCTGTGCCATGTAGAAAAGGTAGTGAAGAAGTTGCGCTATCTGTTTGCCTTCATCATAGTGGCATTGGAGGTTCTGGAATATCGATTACAGCTGTACAGATTAATAATTTGTTTGCACTTGGATCACCGTGTGCAGTTTCGGACACCACACTGTTGGGCAAAATATAATTATGCCAGACAGAAGGGCTTGAGTTTGGAGGAAGGTTTCGATGGGGAGCCTGTTTTTCGCAGTGGTTAGTGGTCTGAGGGGCACTCTGATCGAATTTTAAAAAAACATGAGAGACATAGACGGCGCAGACAGTCAACTTCTTTCTCCTGTGCTCCAAATATGCAACATTAGAATCACAGATTTAAGGTGAGTGGGAGGGTAAATTTAAAATGCATGGGGTGATATTACTTTTTGACGTTGAGAGTGGTCAGTGTGTGGCTCACGCCGCCATAGGGAGTGGCAGAAGCATTTACGACAGCGGCATGTAAGATGTTTCAGATAGATACATGAATATGTAGGAAATGGAGGGACGTAGATCATATCGCAAAATAACGTCCCAAATCGAGAACTTAATATATCAGCTTACAAATATACAAAAACTTGGCCAAACGCCAGCATCCACGGCACGTTCTCTTCTCACTGCTGCTATCAGGATCGGGGTACTGGAGCCGTACGTCCCACAACACCAAGTTCCGGAACAATTATAATGTTTTAACCATCAGACTCCGGAACCACCACAAAAAACACTGATGTCATTCTATAACCAATGGACTCACTTTCAAGGACATTGCCACTCATGCTATGAGTGTTATTTATTTACTTATTGTTCGCCTGTTTGCTTTTTATTGATGCATTTGCTGTTTGTCGTCCTTTGCACTTTCGTTGTCTGTCAGTCTAAAGTGTAGTTTGTCATTGATTCTATGCATTTATCTATTCTACTCTGAGTAGCTGCAAGAAAATGAATCTCGGGGCTGGATATGCTGACGTGGCTTGACATAAAAAGACCTTTGAACTTGAACTTACCACAAGAGATTCCGTATATCGAAGTTCCTGTTATTAAATTATCAAAGATGCTGTAAATCATGAGGAACACATACAAGACTGAGAGATTCTGGCAGTTTTGGCAATTGGACTGTGCAATCAAGACAATCAAGGTTTGAATAACTCAGCAGAAAGTAGTTGATTAGACAATCAAGATTTTAATAGCTGAGACTCAGCAGAAAGAAGCTTATTGGGCAATCGAGGTCAAGTAAATAAGGCGTTTGAAAAGCTCAAATAAATACATAGAGGGGTAGCTCAAGCGGAGCGGCCAGTGAGTGAGTGGGCCAGAGAAGGAATGGAGCTTTGGGGCTTTGACTCGAGAGATTCTGGCAGTTTTGGCAGCTATATAGAGGGGTAGTTCAAGCTACTGGGAGATAGTCTCAGCTAGGCTGCCGGACGCAGGTCGTTGGGTGACAGAGGGGGAAAGCGAAAGTGAGTAGACAGGTAGTGCAGAGCACCCCTGTAGCAATTCCTCTGAATAATAAGTATACCGTCCTGAATACTGCTGGCGGAGACGACCGACTAGGGGTGAGCCACGGTGGCAGAGCATCCGGTTCTGAATCTGACCCTATGGTGCAGAAGGGCGGGACGGAGCAAAGGAGAGTTGTCGTCATTGGGGACTCTATAGTCAGGGAAGCTGACAGGAGATTTTGTGGACGTGAGGACACTCGCATGCTTTGTTTTTTCCCGGGTTCCAGGGTCCGGGATGTCTCTGACCGGGTGCACGACATCCTGGTACGAAAGGGAAAGCAAACAGAAGTTGGGATACATGCTGGTACCAACGACATAGGCAGGAAGAGGGATGGGGCCTTGAAGTGTGAGTTTCGGAAACGAAGAAGAAGGCTAAAGAACAGACCTCAAGGGTGGTGTTCTCAGGATTGCTTCAGTGCTACGTGATAGTGATGGTAAGAATTGGAGGAGATGACAGTTGAATGCGTGGCTGAGGAATTGGTGCAGGGTGCAGGGTTTTAGATTTTTGGATCATTGGGATCTCTTCTGGGGAAGGTTGGGCTGTACAGATTGGATATTTGTACCTGAACTCGAGGGGGAGCAATATCCTTGCAGTTATGTTGGCTAGCATGGTTCGAGAGGGTTTAAACTAATTTACAAGGGGGATGGGCCCCGGACCGATAGAGCAGTGGAAGATGTGCATGGAGTAAAGCCAAATCTAACATATAAAGAGGCTTTGTGGAAAGGGAAGCAGAATAAAGGGTGCAAAGGTAGTAAGGTATAAGGGCTAAAGTGCGTGTACTTCAATACAGGAAACATCAGGAGCAAAGGTGATGAAATGAGTGCTTGGATACATACATAGAATTATGATGTAGTGGCCATTACACAGACTTGGCGAACAAAAGGGCAGGAATGTATTCTCAATATTCCTGGATTATAATATTTTAAAAGGGATAGAGAAAAATGGGGAAGGGGAACAGGTGTGGCATTACTGGTCAGGTATTATTACAGCTACAGAAAGGGTGGGTAATGTAGCAGGATCCTCTTTTGAGTCAGTACGAATGGAATTCAGGAACAGGAAGTGAGAGGTTACTCTATTTGGAGTATTCTACAGGCCCCCTGGTGGAAACAGAGTTACCGAGGAGCAGATTGGGAGGCAGATTTTGGATTGGTGCAAAAATAACAGGGTTGTCATCATGAATGACTTTAATGTCTCTAATATTTATAGGCACCTGATTAGTTCCAGTAGTTTAGACGGGACCGAGTTTGTTAAGTGGGTCCAGGACGGATTCCTGTCACAGTATGTAGTCAGGCCGACTAGGGGGAATGCCATACTAGATCTAGTATTAGGTAACGAACCGGGTCAGGTCACAGATCTCTCAGTGGGTGAGCATCTGGGGGCAGTCACCAACGCTCCCTGTGCTTTAGCATGATCATGGAAAAGGAAAAAAAATCAGAGCGGACAGGAACATTTTAAATTGGGAAGAGGCCAGTTATGAGGCTATCAGGCTAGAACTTGCGGATGTGAATTGGGATGATGTTTTTGCAGGGAAATGTACTATGGACATGTGGTCGATGATGAGGGATTGTTCTGTACACCGTAACGGGTTAAAAAGGACCAGCCAATATGGACACACCTGAAGTCTGAGTGTTCCATTATAAACTGTGTTTATTAGTAACTGCGTGACGAAGTAATACAAAACAAGAAGGGGGAAAACAGGTTCGCGGAGTATAAGTGAGTAAATAAAGTTCCCAAGCTTCTCCCAGATCAGGTGATTTGATGATACAGTCTTACAGAGGTCTGGTCAGAGGTCAGTTCAGTTCTGGAATTTGAATTGAGTAGAGTTGGAGAGAGAGAGAGAGAGAGAGAGAGAGAGAGAGAGAGAGAGAGCGTGATGTTTTGCCTTCCTAGTGCCGATGTCGTCGAATCTTCCAAGTTGTCTTGAAACTTCAAGTCACCGACTGTGACCACAAAAAAGGAGAGCACCTCCTGTGCTGAAGTTATCCACCCAGGCGAGGGTTGGACGCACAGATAGTTCCCCACCGGCTTTGCCAAATGTGTGCAGAAACCCCACCTTGGTCGTGGGCACACTCTCAACCAGTGTCAGGGTCTTCCTTGCTGTCTGGCGTGTCTCGTGTATCTGATTGCAAAGCCAGCTGACCTTGAAGATATTCCACAAGAGCTGAACACCAGCTGTCCATCCTATAGTTCCGCCTTTCAGTTTCTAAAGCAACTCACAGACTTTCTCTCTCTGTTGCTGAAATAGCAGACACGCGATTCGCTCCCTCTCTCTCTTTTTAAAGGAACAGTCCATTTTGGATAATCCTTCAGATATCGTCACAGGATCTCTTTCAGGATGTTAGGGATAAACTTGTCCCGGTGAGGAAGATAAAGAATGGTAGGGTGAAGGAACCATGGCTGACAAGTGAAGTGGAAAATCTAGTCAGGTGGACGAAGGCAGCGTACATGCGGTTGAGGAACCAAAGATCAGATGAATCTATTGACGAAAATAGAGTAGCAAGAAAGGAGCTTAAGAAGGGGCTGTGGAGAGTAAGATGAGAAGACCTTGGCGAGTAGGGTAAAGGAAAACCCCAAGGCATTCTTCAAATGTGTAAAGAACAAAAGGATGACAAAAGTGAAGTTAGGAGCAATAACAGATAAAGGTAGGAAGATGTGCCTGGGGTTGTGGAAGTGAGCGAGGTCCTCAATGAATACTTCTCTTCGGTATTCACCAATGAGAGGGAATTTGATGACGGTGAGGACAATATGAGTGAGGTTGATGTTCTCAAGCATGTTGATATTAAGAGAGAGGAGGTACTGGAGTTTTTAATTTACATTAGGATAGATTCGTCCCCGGGGCCTGACGGAATATTCCCCAGGCTGCCCAATGAGGCAAGGGAAAAGATTACTGAGCCTTTGGCTAGGATCTTTACGTCCTCGTAGTCCACGGGAATTGTACCGGATGATTGGATGAAAGCGAATGTTGCCCCCTTGTTCAAAACAAAAGGTAGTAAGGACAGTTCGGGTTATTATAGACCCGTGAGCCTTACGTCTGTGGTTGGAAAAGATTCTTGGAGATAGGATCTACGGGCATTTAGAGAATCATGGTCTGATCAGGTACAGTCAGGATGTCTTTGCGAAGGGCTGATCGTGTCTAACAAGCCTGATAGAGTTCTTTGAGGAGGTGACCGGACACATAGATGAGGGTAGTGCAGTGGATGTCATCTACTGGATTTTAGTAAGGCATTTGACAAGGTACCACACAGTAGGCTTATTCAGAAAGGCCAGGTGGATTCAGAATTGGCTTGCCTGCAGAAGGCAGAGGGTCGTGGTGGAGGGAGTACATTCAGATTGAAGGGTTGTGACTAGTAGTTTCCCACAAGAATCTGGGACCTCTGCTTTTCATGGTTTTTATCAGCGACCTGGATATGGGGGTGAAAGGGTGGGTTGGCAAGTTTTCAGACGACACAAATGTCGGTGGTGTTGTGAATGAGTAGAGGATTGTCTAAGACTGCAGAGAAACATTGATAGGATGCAGAAGTAGGCTGAAAAGAGGCAGTTGGAGTTCAACACAGAGAAGTGTGAGGTGGTACAGCTTGGAAGGACAAACACCAAGGCAAAGTAGAAAGTAACTGGCAGGAGACATGTTAGTGTGGAGGAGCAGTGGGATCTGGGGTTATATGTACACGGATCCCTGAAAGTTGCTTCACAGGTAGATAGCGTAGTTAAGAAAGCTTATGGGGTGTTAGCTTTCATAAGTCGAGGGACAGAGTTTAGGAGTCGCGGGGTAATGATGCAGCTCTATAAAACTCTGTTTAGGCCAAACTTGGAGTACAGTGTCCAGTTCTGGTCGCCTCACTATGGGCAGGATGTGGAAGCATTGGAAAGGGTACAGAGCAGATTTACCAGAATGCGGCCAGTTTTAGAGAGTATGCATTATGATCAGAGATTAAGGGAGCTAGTGCTTTACTCTCTGGAGAGGGGGAGGATGAGACATGATAGAGGTATACAAGATATTAAGAGGAATAGATAGAGTGACAGCCAGCGCCTCTTCCCCAGGGCACCACTGCTCAATATATGAGGACATGGCTTTAAGGTAAGGGGTGGAAAGTTCAAGCGATATTAGAGGAAGATTAGAGGATTTTACTCAGAGAGTGGTTGGTGCATGGAATGCGCTGCCTGAGTCAGTGGTGGAGACAGATGCACTAGTGAAATTTAAGAGACTACTAGACAAGTATATGGAGGAATTTAAGGTGGAGGATTATGTGGGAGGCAGGGTTAAGGGTCGGCACAACATTGTGGGCCGAAGGGCCTGTACTGTGCTGTATTGGTCTATGTTCTATGTTCTTAAACTGCAGGGAGAATTCTATCATATTGTGGTAACTGGCTTCCAATGTTTCCTTTCATTACACAACACCCAATCCAGAATGCGTTTGCTCTCGTGTGCTCAACCACAAGTTGATCATAAAAGCCATCTTGCATGATTTCTGCAAATTCCCCCTCTTGGGATTTAGCCTCAAACGCATTTTTTCATCCTACCTGCATATTGAAATTCCCCTAGAATATTGCAGCCGCAACATTTCCCTTTTTACACAATCCATTAACGCAATAGTCAAATCCAGGAATGCAGAACCAGGATAGCATTGTTCATTATCGCGGACATTCATGGAAAGAGAGGGACAACACAGGAGCGCAGAAGCCTGCCCACCTGCCACAGACAGCAACACAGCGACAGGCCGCTCACACATTCCTTCTCCGGCAGCAATCAAAAGGAAATGGTTCGGTGATGAACTCTCGCCTCGATATCACAATCCTCCTCATTTTTCCGTATATTCTACCTGCTCTCCGTCACAGCTTCACTATAGATTACATCTACTTGTATACGAACGACCTCCTTTAGCCTTATTACCCGGGTTTACACCCTTCTGCCAAATTACTTCCAAACCCCACTCCCAACAATTTTACAAACCTGCTTAGAAGGATACTGATCCCTGGAGTTTAGTTGGTGTGAGGGTGGTAGATCTGTGCAATTTGTTGCCACGAGCGGCTGTGGAGGCCAAGTCATTGGGTGTATTTAAGGCAGAGATACATAGGTTCTTGATTAGCCAGGACATCAAATGGTATGGGGTGAAAGCAGGGGAGCGTGTGGAGTGACTGTATGAGGTGAAACAGCCCATGATTGAATGGCGGAGCAAACACAATGGGCTGAACAGCCTACTTCTGCTCCTATAGGTTATGTTGTTATGGTCCAGTTGGGTGCAACCCGTGTCTTTTTCACAGGTCTTACGTTCCCTGGAAGAGATCCCAAAGTTCGAGAAGTCTGAAATACTACCCCTTTCCCATCTCCTCAGCTACGCATCCATTTGCCAAATCATCCTACTCTCGCCCTCACTGCAACATGGCACAGGCAGGAATCCAGAGGTCACTACCTGGACGTCACGGGTAGCTTTCTGTTGTAAACTCTAACTTCTCTCTTCAGGACCTACTCCCTTTTCATATGCATGTCACTGCTACCAAACACAAAGTGCACTGCAGATGCTGTGGTCAAATCAAGACGTACAAACAAGCTGGATGAACTCAGCAGGTTGGGCAGCATCCGTTGAAACAAGCAGTCAACGTTTCGGGTCGAGACCCTTCGTCAGGACTAAAGAAGGAAGGGGCAGGGGCCCTGTAAAGAAGGTGGGGAGAGGGTGGAAACCGATCAGAGGAAAGATCAAGGGGTGGGGAAGGGGAAGCAGGGACAGGCAGGAGAGGTGAAGAAGGAATCTAAGGGGAAAGTACTATGGGTAGTAGAAGGCAGTCATGATAGGTGATAGGCAACTAGAAGAGGAAACAGCGTGAAGGTGGGATGATAGAAGGGAGAGGGAGGGAGTTACCAGAAGTTGGAGAATTCGATGTTCATACCCAAAATAAGAAGGTCAGAATATAAGAAGATGTTCTTTAAAAAACCTCGCGCTGTGTTACCAACAAGCGACCTCTAGGCAGGGCAGTCACGGTAAAGAACATCTGCGTTTGTTATTAGGCCGGTCTTGAAACGTTGACTATTTATTCCCTTCCAAAGCTGCTGTCTGACCTGCTGAATTCCTCCTACATCTTGTATGAGTTCCTCATGACTTACAGCATCTTTGATAATGTAATAATTTGAACCTCGATCTGCAGAAGCTCTTGTGCAAAGTTCAAGTTCAAAGTTCATTTATTTTTGTCCAGCCACGTCAACATATCCAGCATGTTCTCGCAGGTATTCACAGTAGAACAGTGATAGACAATAGAATCAATCGAAAAGCTACGCACCAAGACTGAGAGACAACTAAAGTGCAAAGGAAGACAAGCAGCAAATGCATCAATAAAAAACACACAGGCCAGCAATAAGTAAATAAATAACACACATAGCAAGAGTGGTAATGTCCTTGAACGTGAGTCCATTGATGACAGAATGGTATCAGTGTTGTGGTGAGTGAAGTTACCCACACTGAGTCCGAGTCTGATGGTTGAAGCGTGATAACTTGGTGCTGTGGGACATCCAACTCCAGTACCTCGATCCTGATGGCAGCAGTGAGAAGAGGGCATGGCATGGATGGTGGCGTTGGGCTTAGGTTTTCTATCTTTATGAGTTGATACGTTAAGTTCTCGAGTCGGGAAGTTATTTTGCAATGCGATCCATGTCCCTCCATTTCCTACATATTCCTGTCCGTATCTGAAACCTCTTACATGTCGCTATCGTAAATGCTTCTACCGCTTCCTAAGGCAGTGACACGCACTGACTACTCTCAACGTCAAGAAATAATCTCTCCCCGTACATCTTTACACTTACCCTCCATGTCACCGTATATCTGCGATTCTAATGTTGGACATTTGGAACACAGGAGAAAGATGCTGACTGTCTACGCCGTCTGTGTCTCTCCAGTTTTATAAAATTTGATCAGAGTTCCCCTCAGACCACTAACCACTGAGGAAATCAGGCTCCCCATCGAAACCTTCCTCCCCAATCAAGCCCTCCTGTCCTGCTTAATCACATTTTGCCCGACCGTGTGGTGTCCGAAACTGCACACGGTGATCCAAGTGCAAACAAATTATTAATCTGAAGAGCTGTAACACGATGTTCCAAAACTTCCGATGCCATTTTGATGAAGGCAGACACGCAACGCATCTCCTTCACGACATGGTCTGCATGGCACGGAACAGAGGTACGTCCATTTAGAATAGAAATGAGAAGTGATTTATTTAGCTTGCACATAGCGAATCTTGGTATACATTGACACAGTCGGTTGTTTGGTGGAACAATTCTGCAAACGCTCAGTTTTGTCGGACTTGTTGAAATCATGAGACTGTCAGGAACGCAATCAATTTTAGCTGTGAAAATTCACCGAGCTGATGCTGTCGTCTGAAGCACTGCAGACACAGAAAAGGCAAGACGGCGACGAAGCAGTCCCCACAAAAAAAAGGCTCAGCGCAGATTCCATCTAGCTTGAACGTGCTTCATTTTGTTTGTTCACCTGTTACTGGCAATGTTATAATTGATCGGGAGCTGACGGAGATTGGGTTTGTTCACAAAATGAAATGAATAATGTTAAAAAAATGTTCAACGATTCAACCATTCCACTGAAAAGAATTGGTAAAAACGTCAAATGAATGTTCTACTAATTCCTCTTGAAGTGCTAAATATAACAGACAACGAATCAGTGCATGCAGGCATTTGGGACAATCTGTACAGCTGATCGCTGCTTCAGGTGGAAAATGGGATATTCCACAATTTACAACATCGTCAGAATTTACTACCCGGTTCTTGCAGCACTCGGTGTTCCAGGTAATGTTATACCTTTGTATTCCGCTCGGGGATCCGATTTTGATGGCCAAGGTGCAGATGATGTCCAGCGCCTTTTTCTGTGATTGGACGATGAAAAGAAACCTTCCCCCTTTTTTAGATTCTAAATGTAATCCGCGTTGATTTAACGGTTTAATTTTCGATAGGATTATGACTGGTGTTTGGTATATTTATATTTATGAATGTAATATTAACTCAAGCAACCAAAGCATGAGAGTTTACTGTAAGGGCGAGGAAACTCGATAACCTTCAAGTGCTGATTGATTTCCAAAGACTCATCAGTTATTGCCATCTCTCTCCAGGTTAATTAGATTCTTATTCTGCTGTTGTCACAAACTGAGGGAATTAAAAATATATCGCCTTTGAGATCCATGCTGTTTACGTTTTAATGTTAAAGTAATGCGTAAGGTATGTTGTGTTATTCAGTGAAATTTAAAAAACGGGAATATCGATTCACAGTCTTATAATTGGAATGAAATTGCATAAAACGTGGCCAAATGCGGCTGACCAGCAAGCATTACTCGCGTTTTTTTTTCCGTCTTCCCAGACAGCGCAGAAAATGCAATCATACAAATGAAATATGCTTTTTTAGAATCCTCCCTCTGTCAATTATTGACCTCTTTCTCCCAACAAAAATAGGTTTGCCTTCAAACCAATGGCTGCGGTCACCACTCCAGTACTTTGTCCATTCCAGCGCGACCGTCTGCTGAAGTGAGGAGTGTAATGTGTGCCCGATTGTAATAACCATCCCGTTTTTAGCTGCTCCTTTCTCCTTTTTGTCACCGATCGAACAGATTATTTATTGAATATGTACTCAGCCATTACTTTCTAATTCATATCGATTTTCTATGCGACTGTGCATGACCAACGATTGTTTCACTGATTAAGCTTGTCTCGGGAAAGCTCTCAATCGGCAAGTGTGGCGGAGCACCCTTCGTGCGGCGCCGGACATTCAGGACAACTCGCTGCCATCTACGTTCTTTTGGACGGAGCGCGCTGAGTGTGACATCTCAACTTATCCGTGACCATCTGTCAGTCTCTCACCCGTTAGCTTGAGAGCCGTTTCACATCTTGTGAAATTAGAAGGCTTCCACTGCCGTCTCCAAATATCTCAAGATTTGTAATGAGAAACATTCAAGATCGTTTCATCGTTGAGGTTGCTAAATAATTGCATTTTAAATGGTAGCCAATTAAACAAACTCTTTTAAAGAAGTAGAATTACGTCATACCGTCTGAAAATAAAACCAGTCCGTCCGTTACCTGTGCCGTAGTCCACATGACACCATACTATTCGGGATAGCTCTTAATAACCTCGCCTTACTGGACAGGCATCCGGCCCTTTGTTCACTACTTAACGGTGCCGCCTGGGTGCGCTCTGCTGTCACTTCTGGATGTGAAACTGGCGAGATCTAATTTGGAAATTCTAAAATAGAATGAGCTTGATCGGGGCATCCACATCCCATCTCGTTAGCGCAAATTCACTGCTACCCTGATTCCAGTCCATGACCCGAATGGCCATTACGCACTGAAGGCAATTAAAATTACACTAATGATTCTGCGGTAACTAATAGTAATTGTTTTTTCGTTACAACTTATTTCAGTTAATTTAACGGCGATTGTGATTCTCACCCGCGGGAAGTGCGGGCTGTCCTAATGCATCACTCTCTACCTTGTGGCCATGGCGAGAGCCGATCTGACGGTGGTCATCGTTTCTATTATATTATAGAGGATAAATTATATATATTTGTTTGCTAATTTCTTGCTTGTAACTCCGGCGTGTTCTCTACTACCAGTCCTCAGTCTCGCAACCTGGGACTGTTCCGTTTGGTTAACGGTTGCTTTCACTTCTGATCGCTGCGTCGCCATCTGCTGTCCGAAGCTGCGGAACCGATATTGCACCGAGAGAACAGCGACTATGGTGGTGGCAACAGTGAGTGCAGCGAGTTGTGCCAAAGCGGTTCCAATTTACTTCTCAATAGATCGATGGCGTTGTGTCCCCGTATATGAATACTTCACATCACCCCTGCGGAAAGACTACCAGGTATTTGAAAGCATCACAACGCTGGTATTACCAATCTGTTTAATTCTGCTCTTTAATGTTTTAACCGTCAACCGGATCATAGCGACAAATGGAGTTCGCCGGACACTGCGGAAAAGCAGTGAAAATCGTGAAGATCCGGAGGTGGCAAACCGAAGAAAATCAATGATTCTGTTGTTCGCTGTTTCAGCCAATTTTATATTATTCTGGACCCCCTTTCTCATATTTTCTATGAACTGTCAAATCGAAAACTATTTCTATACAGATAGATACTTAAGCAAACAGACCTATATCCTGCAGGTATGTGGGTATATGTTGCCTCCTCTCATTACCTGTACCAACACCTGTATCTATGGACTGACACAGAGAAAATTTAGGGAGGAACTGAAGATTGGTGCGAAGTACCTGTTTGTAGCAATGGAGGAGGTTTGCAAACAAAATTTAAACGCAATTATTCATTTTTGTGTAACTCTCTGGTAAAGCTTTAACTGCTGATGTAATGGTCTTTCTGTAGAAGCACTGCGATTGTAATGTTTTTTGTGTAGCAGCAGTGTTTCGGTTATGTCTAGAGATAATGGGGGGCGATGGAATGTGCGCCGTTCAATGAAGAAAGTGTTTTCTCTCTTGTTGCGTGCTCGAGTCAGAGGTGATCTGGGTCTTTGCTTCGGCGGGAGATGAAAAGAGAATACGCCAGCGAGCAGCGTACGTAGACAGACAGACAGAGTGGACTTGGAGTGGGGCCGGGAGGCGACGAAACCCGGGGAAATCGATGAGGGACCAACGAGAGGGAAACGGTGATCTCCAACTTGTGCACATTGGACTGTTTCATTAACATCGATCCTTTTCTTTGTGTTTTTCCCTACTAACCATTCAGTGAAACTGAGAATTATAAAGCTGGATCGTTTAATTGCATGTGGTGTACTCTCTGTTATTTCGTGATACTGATTTGTAACGGTGAAGAGATCACGCAGCATCCACACAAACAAAAGGTTTTGCTCGTCAGATTTCACACACTTGGCGTTGCCGGAGACTGCCTTCCCCAGAGTAACGCCGTCGGTTACATTCGTAACTTAAAAACAATTATTTGAAATGGTATTTGATTTGAGCTTCAAGGGCTGTTGTTTCGGGATCTCACTGTACAAAGGATTAGCGGTGATGAAGCAACAGGGATTAACTGATCATCACTGAATCGAATATCATGAAATTCCAGACCACTATTTTTGATCAGAATAAGAACAGGGATTAATTTGATTAGCACTGTGATCACACTGTTGACAAAGTCTGCACATGGTATTCAAACATAGATAATATATAAAAATAAATATTCGTATCAGCCTAAGATTATCATCTTCTATCTCTACTTCTACGCCATATTTGCTTCAGATGATTATCTCTGAATGCCAACATCGGAAGGTAACGTCAAAATAATAACTGAAGAATGATTTGGCCATTCTTCCGTGCACACTGAGATGTCCGTGCCAGACTGATGGGGAATAGCGAAGTCACAAGGGTTCCTTTGTAATTTATTTTGTTATTGAAGTTCATCATCAGACATTTCCATAAGATGTATTTGAGACATTGTACGTATATATCATATAATCATATATGTCACAAATCTCCGCATAGTATTTATCTGAGGAATACGCTTATAGAAAAGGGTGGAAAGTAAAAAAAAAACAAGCAAAAGGAAAAAAATCATGTACAAATAGGGAGTGATCGTTTTTACAAGATTTTCATTGATTTGTGAGAATAAAATCAGGCCTATGAGGCATTATGTAGTTAAACCATTTTCCCTGTATGAAACAAATTGTTCCAACTTATGATTAAGAGATGGTGTTATCTTCTCCATTTTGTAAATGCCCATTGTAATTTCCATCCATGCATTTAAAGTTGTGCTCTCCTGTGATAACCATTTCCTAGTAAGAGTCTTTCTACCAGCCACAAACAGTATATTCATCAAATATTTATTACTTTTCAACCAATCTTGAGGTATATATCCAAACTATATGGTCTTACTCTCCAAGGGTATTTCGCATTTAAAGATGTCTTGTAGGGCATTTCTATCCCCCTCCAATGGCAGTCCGAAAAAAAATGATAATGATTTGCATTTTGATTTCCACAATTTCTGCAGCAAACAGGGAGGTTACTATCATAATCGGATTTCTGAGAGCTTTTAATAAAATATCTTATCAGGATTTTCCATCCAAACTCCCTCCACTTCTGTGAACTGGTACACTTCCATTGATACCTCCATATTATTGTCCATTCTTCCTCAGATATAATTATCCCTCCTTTCTTCTCCCATTTTGTTTTAGTGTATGAAGTCGAATATGTTTTAAGATTTGACAACCCCTTCTACATGCTGAATTATCTGAATTATATCTGAATTATATGCTTTTCTAAATAGCTCTATCAAGAACGTACATGCCTTGGTTCCATTTTTAAGCGTCTTAATAAGATGTTGTCTCATCTGTAAATACCAATAAAATCTTGTTTATTTTTTTCTATTAAGGTTTCTCTTCAAGCATTTCAAAACTGAACAGAGTTTCTTCTTTTATTATGTTGCAAAGAACTGTTATTCCTTTAGCTGTCCAGTCCTTAAATCTGGCATCCAATCTATTTGGTGTAAAATCAGAGTCATATGCACACCATTTAAGAATTGCAATATCTCCCTCTAGATTATATTCTTTTATAGTAGTTTTCCATATTTTAAGAGTCAATTTCACCCATGGGTTATCAATAGTATTCATGTACCTTTGCAGGTTATTATCAACCAAAATTGCTTGTATGGCGATGGGAAGTACCCGCTCCTCAATGTTTTTCCACTGAGCGTCATATGATGGGTTACACCAACATATCACAACTCTCAACTGTGCTGCAAAATAATAATCTCTAAGAGACGGTATGCCCCATCCCCCCTTTTCCTTTGCTAATTGCAAAGTTTTGAGACGAACTCTAGGCCTTTTACCCTGCCAAATATACCTTGATAACATCTTGTTCCATTCATTGAATTGATTTTGATTAATCTCTATTGGTAGGGTCTGAAAGAGATATATAAGTCTGGGTAGTATATTCATTTTAATAGACTCAATCCTTGAACTGAGACTGGAAAAAGGAATCAAGTTCCATCTTGCCATATCTTCCTGAATTTTTTTATATGAAGGGTGATACTTACATTCTGATAATCTTGCCAAATCTTTTGGCATAATGGTGCCCAAATGTTTGAAAGACTCGTTTTCCATGTCCAGAGATATCTGCTTTCAATTTCCCTTGGTGGGTATGGTAATATGAAAGTAATTGGGTTTTATCTACGTTGATCTTGTATCCTGATAATTGACCATATTGTTCAAAGGATTCCCCTGATATCTTCATTTTTCTGATGCATTGAGCTAATGGTTTCAGATATAATGCGAAGAGTAGTGGTGACCATGCACAACCCTGTCTCGTGCTCCTTTCTAGGGTAAGACTATTTGATAAATATCCATTGATTTAATCCTAGCAATAGAGTTGTAATATAATGTCTGTATAGTTTTAATAATTGTGTCTTGGAAACCAGATCTGTGTAAAAGTCTGTGAAGAAAAATCCAATTAACCGAATAAAATGCCTTTTCACCGTACACGCTTATCACTATTGCTTCGATTATATTTTCCTCTATATAATGCGTAATGTGAAGTGTCCTTCGTAAATTGTCTTGTGTTTGGCGTTGTCGTATAAAACCTGTCTGATCGTTACGTTTCAGTATGGGTAGAAACTCCACTAATTGCTTGGCCATGATGAAGAAAAATAATCTATAATCTACATTAAGAACGGATATTGTTCTAAATGACCCGCGTTCCATTTTACCCTTGCCTTCTTTCGGTATTGCTGAGATTATCGCTTCCTTCTAACTGGTTTGCAATTGTGCCTTTTTAGACCCCAGTTCAGTGTGGGGAATAAAACAGGAATTAACTGATTTTCAAATTCTTTGTACCACTCTGCCGTATACCCATCTGATCCTGGTGACTTGCTTAATTTAAGCCTACGAATTGCAGCTTTTAATTCAACTTCAGTTATATCAGTAGTCATCGTTCTATTTTGTTCTTCGCTTAAAGTGGGTAACTCTGTAGAATGCAAGAAGGTGTAAATTTAGGTTATGCTTCCCTCTGGAACTTTAGAATATAGACTTTTAGCTTTTTTTTATTATTTTCGTTCTTGGGTCCCTAATTCTATGAATTGGATTTTCTGGTATCTTTTTTTTTCAGTTTCCAGGCCAGTATTTCCACAGATTTCGATCCACTTTCATGATGTCTCTGTTTCAGAAACAATTTTTTTCTGATTTCTTGCGTAGCCAAATTATTTATTTCATTCCTAATAGCTTTCATTTCCCCCAATGTATGCTGTGCCAAATTTAATTTGTTTCTCTTGTTCCTTCAGCCTATTTTGTAATTCCTCTAATGATCTATTCCTTATTTTTTTATATGAAGATATCGCTATATTCTTTCCTCTTAAGACAGCCTTCAGCGTATCCCATAAAATGGGAGATGAAACCTCTCCATTATCATTAAATTCTAAGTAGAGACCAATTTCTTTTTTAATGTGTACCTTAAAGTACGGATCATTGAGTAGACTTGAATTTAGCTTCCAAATAGTAGTGTTTGGTTGCGGGTCAAAATAATCAACTGATGAATATATTGCTGCATGGTCACTTACATCTATTGTCCCAATTCCACAGGTGTTTATTTGTCTTTGTCTTTTTTTAATGTTATGAAATAGTCTATTCTTGTATATACGAAATGGGGAGCAGAATAATGAGTGTAATCCCTTCTGTCGGGGAAAAGGTCCATCCATATATCAATTAAACCAACATCCTCAAAAAGTGTATTAACTTTCTTATGATAGGTTTTTCTATTGGAAAACTCTAAGTTTGGTTGCAATTGTAAATTTAAGTCTCCCCCACTGTTACGTATTCAGGCAGCAATAAATATATGAGTTAGGCAAGGGTTTATATAACAAATAGCACGTTTATTAAACACTGAAAACAAACCCTACAAAAGTAAGCAATCACTAACGTAACCGGAAATCAGCTGCTGTGCGGCAGCTTGAACAGTTCTTAAAGCGATGTTGTAAAATCAGTTCTTTAAAGTAGTATTGCCAAAAGTTCGAAATGCTCACAGTCCATTTAAGGGAGAGACTTTTTAAGACGATTTAAATTCTCTTTCACGTCGTTTTGCTTCGATTCCCGTCGTCGAACTTTTCCCACGAAGAATTTACGAAACGTAACGGCTTAAAGGCACTGACCTTTCCTTTATCACTGTCCTCAATGTTTTCTGCTATCCCGCAGAGATTAACACGAGAACAGCCAACGAAATCCTTCCGAATAAGGATTAAACAAGGTCGAACCCAACGTAACTCCCGAACTCCGATCTTCTCTCTCCACTGATTCTCAACTAGCAGTCTTGTAAAGAAACTGCTGGCAATGACCTTTTAAACTTTAGGCATTAGATAAAACTTCATCTTTCAACTAAACTGCGTCATCACATTAAATCACGCAGTGGCATGAAGTCGACATGGCAAATCCAGCCACGAAATGCCCCTCCTCACAGGGTGGGGTCTTCCTTTTATACCCTGTAAAAAAAACCTGTTGCATGATCTCTACTGGCGGGAACATGACGTCACTCCACCATCACAAGACCATTACCTCGTCCAGTATAGCTTCAACCCCAGTCATGTGACAAGGGTACCACTGTCATGTGTCACGAGTACGTAACAACCCTCACAACAGGAGACCTTCTGTTTCCGCTACCATAATATCAGTAATTTTCTGAAAGTAACCAATATCATTTCCCGGGAGTGCGTATATATTCAATACAGTAACTGAATTTCGGTCTATACTCCCCCTTTCCAGAATGTACCTGCCCTCTTTATCTCCAATTTCGAATACTTCTTCAAAATTTAGCTTACTTGAGATAGGAATAACAACTCCTCTCCAATGTCCTGATTTATATGAGAAGAAAAAAAAATATTGAAGCCCATTCTCTTTAGTTTTCTATGCTCATTATCACATATGAGTTTCCTCTAAATATATTAAATGGGCCTCTTCTTTTTTCATTTTGGATAAAATTATCTTACGTTTGATTGGATTTAATACCCTATTTACATTAAACGAAATGAATCTTACCTGGTCCTTAGCCATCTGTATTTACCTGTCAATGTATCATTGAAATTAGCATAAAACTTAATCGATCTACTCCCTGAACAAATAAGAACCAAGAAACGCAAGTAATAACAATAAATGGCAAAAAATGTGTGATTCCAAGGCTGAGGTCTCTGGTACATGACACATTGTTGAGCGAGAGGAAATGTCTAGCTGTGGGGACTAAACCCTCCTACTTGTGAGTTGATGGCCCGCATTGCAGTATTCATGAAAGTCAGTGACCAAAGTGACCAAATCCAGTACACACAGAAAAAATTTCCCTGTGTACTATTCATGTGTATATATATATATACATACATAAATACATACACATACATATACACATGCATATATATATATGTGTGTGTGCGTGTGTGTGTGTGTGTGTGTATGTATGTGTGTGTGTGTGTGTGTGTGTGTGTATATATATATATATATATATATATATATATATATATATATATATATACATACATACATACATACATACATACATAAATACATACACATACATATATATATTCTCCATTTTGGTGGGAAAAAGGAGTAATTGAGTGAATAAAGAAGAATAAATAAGTAATATAAAATTCACATTATAATAAGTATTTTTCGAGATTGGTATATCACCGTCTACTTTTGCTTCAGTTTAACTTCTCAACATTTTAAAAGTTAGCCAAACTTCTGGAGGGGGCTCTTCTGGAGGGGGTGAGGACTGTCTTTGGAAAACTCCCAGTCTCTTCTGATATACTTCCCTTGGCCTCCTCCCGTCTCCTGCCTCCTCGATTCTCGCACTATTTCCCAAGCAAACCGGGATAATTCCTCCACCAGGCTTTCCCTCGGTTTGATCACGCTGCCGGGCAACCCTCTGGCCTTCATGTCTATAGTCGCCTCTTCCACTGTCTGATACAGTTGGATCCCATCTCGATAAAATAATCGAAGTTTAGCAGGGTACGGAGTTTGAAATCTAATCCTTTTTTGCTTTAGTATTCGCTTGAGTTCAGAATATTCTTTACGTTTCTGCAGGACTGCGGCGGTGGGGGGAGGTTATCTTGGTCGAAATATGTTAATTTATCTTCTAAAAACACCCTCTTCTTACCCTAGTCCCTTCGTAGGATCTCCGCCTTGGTCCTGTATCGAAAGAATTTGATTATTATAGAGCGTGGCTTATCTGCTCTGTCTCGGGTAAGCTTCGGGACGAGCGCACGATGCGCTCTCTCGATTTCCAACTCCATAGTCGAGGGAAGCTCCAGCGCGTCCAGCAGCAACTTTCCGACAAACTCCGTCATAGACATGCCCTCTGCTCCTTCGGGAACATAGTATATTCTGATATTTTTCCGCCGTGATCTTCCCTCCAGGTCAAGCAGTTTACCTTCTTGTTGGTTTAATATTTTTATCGTCTTACTTAGTATCCGTTTCACGTTTTGAACGCGAAGTTTCACCTTCTCAATTCGAGTCCCTGCCACCGCTATTTTTAGATTAATGCTGGCGAGCTCTGCCTTAATATCACGGAGCTGCTGCTCTAATTCTTTCCGGAACTCCCGTATCTCTTTCAGGATTTCGAAGATATTCGCCTCTTCGTCTGAGCGAGGCCCAGCGTCCGCCTCGCTGGCACGCGGTCGGATAACAGAGCCACTCGCTGCACTCCTCTTGGCCGCAGGCTCCGCACTGTCGCTTTTTTATTTCCATTCTTTTTCCCCATTCTTGTTCAAATACTTTCGAAAAATACTATATTTGACGGGTTAACGTGTCTTAATATGCAGTTTTCCGAAGGAGCTAGTGCCTTAAGCTGCCATTCTCGACGATGACGTGACGGGAACCCCTCTCCTAATTCTCACTCTTTCGAATGAATGTCGGGAATAACGGAGGATGGTATCACCGTTCTGCATTTATGTATTTGACCATGTATATGTAGACCATGTGAAAAGGGCAATTTTGTGATTACAACAGTTATGGGGGATTTCAATATGCAGGAAGAATGAGAAAATCCGGTTGGTGTTGAATCCAAGAGAAGGAATTTGCAGAATGCCTCCGAGATGGCTTTTTAGAGCAGCTTGTCGGTCAGCCCACTAGAGAAAAGGCAATTCTGGACTGGGTGTTGTGTAACTAAAGGAACCCTTGGAAACCAGTTAGCATGATATGATAAAAGGAGAAGCTAAAATCAGATATACCATGATTACGGTGGTGTAAAGTGAACTACAGAGGCTTGCGAGAGGGATTGGCCGGAATTGATCAGAAGAGGACACCAGAAAGGATGAAGGGCTAACGGCAATGGCTGGTATTTCACGGGAAAATTCGGCATGTGCAGGAAAAACACATCCCAAAGATGAATACGTATTCTAATGGATGAGGTAACCGTGGCAATAAAAATGGAAGTTTAGTAAGTATTCTCATAAAAAAGAGGGCTTGTCATATAGCATAAATTAATGGGAAGGCAGAGGATTGAGAAGCATTTGAAATCCAACAGAAGAAAACTAAAAAGCCATAGGAGAGAAATAAGGGAAGGTGTGTGTGTGTGTGTGTGTTTATAAAGAGTAAAAGAGAGACGAGAATGGATATCGGACCGTTGGAAATGACGTTGTCAAAGTAGTGATGGGGATGGGGTCGAAGAAACGGCAGATGAACTTAATTCGAATTTTGCGTCAGTATTCACTGTATAGCATAAATTAATGGGTAGGCAGAGGAGGGGGAAGCATTTGAAATCAAACAGAAGAAAACTAGAAGGCCAGGGTAGAGGAAAGATGAAATATTAGGTAAAGCTAGCTAGTAACAGAAAAGAGCATACAAAACGATTATATACAAGAGAAATGAGAGAGAGAGAGAGAGAGAGAGAGAGAGAGAGAGTGAGAGAGAGAGAGAGAGTGAGAGAGAGAGAGATAGAGAGAGAGTGAGAGAGAGAGTGAGAGAGAGAGAAAGAGAGAGAGAGATAGAGAGTGAGAGAGAGAAAGAGAGAGAGAGAGAGATAGAGAGAGAGAGTGAGAGAGAGAGAGGGGGAGAGAGAGAGAGAGAGTGAGAGAGAGATAGAGAGAGAGAGTGAGAGAGAGTGAGAGAGAGAGAGAAAGAGTGAGAGAGATAGAGAGTGAGAGAGAGAGAAAGAGAGAGAGAGAGATAGAGAGTGAGAGAGAGAGAGACAGAGAGAGATAGAGAGAGAGAGTGAGAGAGAGAGAGAGAGAGAGAGAGGGAGAGAGAGAGAGAGTGAGAGAGAGAGATAGAGAGAGAGAGTGAGAGAGAGAGAGAGAGAGAGAGAGAGAGAGAGAGAGAGAGAGAGAGAGAGAGATGAGAGAGAGAGGTTGTGGAGTTGATCTCCCAGGTTACTGCCAAGGAGACCCGGTTACCCACTCTGAGCATGAGTCCGTGGCGCAGAAGGGGAAGAAGGGGAAGAGAGGCGCATTAACGATTAGGAGACATAATAATCAGAGGGGACAGGAGATTCATGCATGGGACTCCGGATGGAATATTACCTCCCGGGTGGCAGAATCAGAGACGTCTCGGATCACGTACACATGGACTCGGGGGAATGGAATTTTGGAATTTGACCTCCACTCTTTAAAAAGGGAGTAAGGAAAAAGAAGGAAATTATTGGCTGGTTAGTCGAGCTTCAGTTTTTCGGAAAGTATCGGATGATGATGTCTCGAGGTACTTGGAGACTAATGATAAAATAATTAACATTAATAATTGATCATTAATGATAAAATAAGTCAACACGACTTTTCTCAGGAGAAATCTGGCCCAGAAAATCTGTTAGAATCCTTCGAGGAAGTAATAAGCAGGGTGGACAAAGCAGAGGCGGTGGATGTTATGAAAATGGATTTTTCGAAAGCATTTGATCAGGTGCCACACATGAGGCTGCTTAAGAAGATAAAATCCTATTTCATTGTAAAAAACGTATTGGGATGGATAGCGGAATGGCTTACAAGCAGGAAGAAGCGATTGAGGGTGAACGGATCCTTCTCTGGCTGGAAGCCAGTGAATAGAGGTGTTCCTGGGGAGTCACCATTGAGGCAAATACTTTTCACATTGTTTGCCAATAATTTGGATAATGGAATTGACGGCTCTGTAGCGGATGGTATGAAGATGGGTGGAGGGGTAGGCAGTGATGATGGAGGAATGCGATTACAGGAGACTTAGACAACTTGGAAGAATAAGCAAAAGAGTGGCAGGTGTAATACAGTATTCGGACTACAACGGGAAATAGAAAAGCATTGTCAAAAGGGCAATGTGGTGACCGACGTCGGAGATTTGAACATGCAGTTAGATGAGGAAAATCAGGCTGGTAATGGATCCCAAGAGAGCGATTTCCTGTGTGATAACTTCTTCAGACCAGTTTCTCGTAGAGACTACTTGGGGATCAGCTATACCAGATTGTGAGTTTTATAATGACCCCGAGGGGATTATGGAACTGAGGGTAAAGGGATCCTTAGCAGGTAGTGATCACATTAAAATTGAGTTCAAATTGAAATTTGACAGGGTGAAAGTAAACTAATGTAGCAGCGTATCGCAGCGTTAATGAAATCACAGTAATATGACAGAGGGGTTGGTAAAAGCAAACTGGAAGGAAATGCTGTCAGGGACGACAGTACATGGGTTTATAGGGGGGAAATGAGGAAGGTGCATGATGGGTTATTCCAAAAGTGAAGAAATACTCAAATGGCAAAATATTATAACCGGAACTGGCAAGAGAATTCAGAATTCAGTAGAACAAGGCAAATATCTGCGGGAATATAGTGGACCGGGAATCTTTTAAAACCCTGCAGAAAGCAACTAAACATGTTGATATTAGAAAGAGGAGATGTTGGAGTTGATAAAATACATTAGGACGGATAGGTCCCCGGGGCCTGACGGAATATTCCCCAGGCTGCTCCACGAGGCGGGGGAAGAGATTGCTGAGCGTCCGGCTAGGATTTTTTTGTCCAGGGGAATATACGGAGGACTGGAGGGAGGCGATTCCTGTCCCCCTGTTCAAAAAAAGGTAGTAGGGTTAGTCCGGGTAATTATAGACCAGTGAGCCTTACATCTGTGGTGGAAAAGCTGTTTGAAAAGATACTTAGAGATAAGATCTGTGGGCATTTAGAGAATCATGGTCTGATCAGGAACAGTCAAGATGGCCTTGTGAAGGGAAGATCATGCCTAACAAGCCTGATAGAGTTATTCGAATAGGTAACCAGGCAGTAGTGCAGTGGGTACCCAGATACCAGTACCCAGATAGGGTAGTGCAGTGGATGTGATCTAAATGTTTTGTATAAGGTTCCACACGGTAGGCTTATTCAGAAAGTCAGAAGACATTTTATCCAGGGAAGATTGGCCAGGTGGATTCAGAATTGGCTTGCCTGCAGAAAGCAGAGGGTCGTATTGGAGGGAATATATTCGGATTGCAACGTTGTGGCTAGTGGTGTCCCACAAGGATCGTTTCTGGGCCCCCTACTTTTTGTGATTTTTATTAACGACCTGGATGAGAGGGTAGAAGGGTGGGTTGGCAAGTTTGCAGACGACTAAAGGTTGGTGGTGTTGTGGATAGTGTAGAGGATTGTCGAAGATTGTAGAGAGTCATTGATAGGATGCAGGAGTGGACTGACAAGTGGCAGATGGAGTTCAACCCGGAGAAGTGTGAGGTGGTACACTTCGGAAGGACAAACTGCAAGGCAGAGTCCAAAGTAAATGGCAGGATACTTGATAATGTGGAGAAACAGAGGGATCTGGGGTTACTTTTCCGCAGATCCCTGAACGTTGCCTCACACGTAGGTATTGTAGTTCATGAAGCTTATGGGGTGTTAGCTTTTATAAGTCGAGGCATAGAGTTTAAGAGTCGTAAGGTAATGATGCAGCTCTATAAAACTCTGGTTTGGCCACACTTGGAGCACTGTGTCCAATTCTGGTCGCTTCACTGCAGGAAGGATGTGGAAGCATTGGAAAGGGTACAGAGGTGATTTACCAGGATGCTGCCAGGTTTAGAGAGTATGCATTATGATCAGAGATTAAGGGAGCTAGGGCTTTACTCTCTGGAGAGAAGGAGGATGAGAGGAGACATGACAGAGGTGTACAAGATATTAAGAGGAACAGATAGAGTGGACGGACAGCGCCTCTTCCCCAGGGTACCACTGCTCAATACGTGAGGACATGACTTTAAGTTAAGGGGTAGGAAGTTCAAGGGGGATATAAGAGGAAGGTTTTTTACTCAGAGAGAATTTGGTGCGTGGAATGCACTGCCTGAGTCAGTGGTGGAGGCAGATACACTAGTGAAACTTAAGAGACTACTAGACAGGTATATCGAGGAATTTGAAGTGGGGGGATATATGGGAGGCAGGTTTTAAGGGTCGGCACAAAATTGTGGGCTGAAGGGCCAGTTCTGTGCTGTACTATTCTAAGTTCTACGTTCTGTTTATCTGCGGGAAGATCGCGGACTTCGAAGTTTTTAAAAACCTGCAGAAAGCAATTAAAGATCATCGGGAGGAATTAGTGAAATATGACAGCAAGTTAGCAAATAAAATTAAGGTGGACAGATATAAGATAAAGGTGGATAGAAAAAGCCTCCATGGAAAATAAAAGAGATGAGAGTGGATACAGGATCGCTAGAAAGTGAGGTCAGGAAATAATAACAGGGGATCAGGAGATGGCAGATGAGCTAAATGAGTATTTTGCTTCAGTTCTCACTGTGGAGGACACTGGCAGTGTGCGAGTGTTGAAGGGTATGAGGTGAAAGAAGTGAGTACTGTTACTACCATAAGGGAGATGCTGCCCAAAAACCATGTAGACATTAAGAAACTGGATGTGCTTGTGCTTTTGAAAAATAGTATGTTCAATAGGTCGCCGGGACCGAACGTGATATAACCCAGGATATTGTGAGAAGCGAGGCGGGGGCTCTGGCGATGAACGTTGCATCATCATTTTGGACGCAAGAAGTACCAGAGGATTGAAAAGTTGCAAATGTTGTTCCGTTCTTTAAGGAAGGGAGTAGGGATAACCCAGGAAATTGCAGACCAGTGGGTCTCACTTCAGTGGTGGGCAAGTTGTTGGAGAAGATCCTGAGAGGCAGGATTTGTGAGCATTTGGAGAGACATAGACTGATTAGGGTTAGTCAGCATGGCTTTGTCCAGGGCGGGTCGTGCCTTACCAGCCTATTTGAATTCTGTGAGAAGGTAACAAAACGGATTGATGAAAGCAGAGCAGTGGATGTCGTGTATATGGATTTCAGAAAGGCATTTGATAAGTTTCCTCATGCGAGACGAATTCAGAAAGTAATATGCCATGGGATCCAAGGAGACCTTGCTTTGTGGATCCAGAATTGACTTGTCCACAAAAGGCAGAAGGTGGTTGTAGATAATGCGAATTCTGCATGGAGGTCTGTAACCAATGGTGCTCTATGGAGATCTATTCTGGGAACCCCTTGTCGTTGTAATTTTTATAAATAACCTGGTTGAGGAAGTAGAGGAGTGGGTTAGTAAGTTTGTAGGTAACACAAAAGTTGGGATGTTGTGGATAGTCTGGTGGATTGTCAGAGGTTGCAGTGGGGCAACGATAGGATGCCGAACTGGGCTAAGAAGTGACAGATGGAGTTCAACACAGAAAAATGTGATCTGATTGAGTTAAGGAGGTCAAACTCGAAACCAGATTTGGCAGTGTAGAGGATCAGCGAGACCCGGGGTTCCCTACCCATAGGACATTCACAGCTACTGCGGAGATGGGCAGTGCTGTTAAGAAGGCATATGGTGTGATGGCCTTCACGAACCGACGGATTCAGTTCAAGGGCCGTCAGGTAATGTTGCAACAGAGCAAGCCCTTAGTCAGACCACACTTGTTCAGTTATGCACCTCATTACAGGACGGATGTGCTGCTGAGGATTTATAAGACACTGGCGAGTCCTCACCTTGAATACTGTAAACAGTTTAAACCCGTCATCTGAGAAACGATGTGCTGCCGTGGAGAGGCTCTACACGTGGTTTACAAGGATGATTGCAGGAAGGAAAGTGTTATCATCCGAGGAACGCCGGATGGCTCTGGGTCTGTACTCGCTGGCATTTAGAAGGATGAGGGATGTTATGTACCACCAGCAGCAATAGGTCACAAATGAGTCCGGTTTAAATGTTAAAACCACTTCCTTTATTAGTATCTACTCCAAATGTTGAAACTTAAGCGAAATAAACAGAAGTTAACGGTTTGTGCCTGTATGTGTGTATGTATAGGTAGCTCCCAAACTATCAAGCTTTGGAAGAATTCTTAAAATCTTAAAATGGCAAAGTAGAAAGGTTCAGTAATCCTAGGAATAAGTGATGGGAGAGATTTGTAAAACCGCGTTAAAATGTAGAGAGAAGGCAATTACGAAGTATTCCACAGTTTCCACGCTGCGTAAACGTAATAACAGTCGCTGAACATCTTATCCGTCGAATCGTTCCGAAATCCACGTAGAAGTAGGTGACATGTCACGGAAATATCCTTTCCTCTAAGTGGTTACCACATGACACACCCGAATCCAGGTAAGGGTTAACAACAGTCGTCCCAAAGAATACTGCAACACAATCCACGTATGGATTATAGGAAGCGACAGTCACACATCCAATGCACGGTGCCGTTAATCAACCCGAAACTTTGGCATGGGAAAGTAACGCACTTTACCCATTAGTGTAGCGACCTGTTGCTGCTCGCAATCCAAAACCCTTTCTCACTCTCTCCCCTTTCTTTCTGAGAGTCTCGGTGATCCGTCGCAGCTTGTCATACTGACGTCATAGTCCCGCCTGGTCCAAGCGTCTCTTAAGGTGACAATCCACAGTGAATGAAACCTGCGGTCACGTAACAGGGGGACTCATTCAAACCTTTCCAATGTAGAAAGGCCAAGACAGAGGAGATGTGGAAAGGATGTTTCCCATGGCTGGAGAGCCGAGGACAAGGAGGCACAGCCTCCGGGTAGAAGAGCACTGCTTCAAAACAGAGCTGCGGAGAAAATTATTTAGTCAAATTATTTTGCCACGTGCAGCTATGGAAGCCAGGTCATTGGATGTATTTGAGGCATAGCTTGGTAGGTCCTTGATTGGATATGACATCAAAGGTTACAGGGAGAAGGCCAGCAACTGGAATTGAGGGAAAGATGTGGAAAAAATGATCAGCCACGATTGAATGGCGGAGCAGACTCGATGGACCAGAAAGCCACAACCTTTTAATTGTCCTATGCAGTCTTATCCATAAGACCATAAGAATAGGAGCAGAATTAGGCCTTCTGGTCCATCGAGTCTGTTCCGCCGTTCTATCATAGCTGAGCATTTTGTATCCATCTTTCACTCAATTCCAGCTTTGAATGGCCCCTGGGCATGGACCCCAAGATCTCGCTGATCCTCCACACTGCAAAATCTGGTTTCAAGTTTGTCCTTATGAACTGAATCATTCCACATTTATCTGGGTTGAATTCCATCTGCCACTTCTCAGCCCAATTCTGCATTCTATTGTTGTTCTGCTCTAACCGCTGACTACCCTCCAGACTATCCACAACATCCGAACTTCGGTGTGATCTACAAACCTACTAAACCACTCTTCTACTTCCTCATCCAGGTTGTTTATAAAAATTGCAAGGGGTCCCCGACGAGATCCTGTAGAACACCATTGGTCACCGACCTCCATGAGGAATTCGAATTATCTACAACCACACTTTGCCTTCTGTGGGCAGGGCAAATCAATTCTGGATCCACCAAGCAAGGTCTCCTTGGATCCCGGTGCATATTACTTTCCGAGTGAGACTCGCATGGGGAACCTTATCAAATGCCAAGCTGAAATTCATATACACTACATCCACTGCTCTGCCTGCATCAATCCGTTTTGTTACGTCCTCACAGAATTCAATTTGGCTCGTAAGGCACGAACTGCCCTTGACAAAGCCATGCTGACTAACCCTAATCAGTCCATGTCTCTCCAAATGCTCACAAATCCTGCCTCTCAGGATCTTCTCCAACAACTTGCTCACTACTGAAGTGACACTCACTGGTCTGTAATTTCCTGGCTTATCTCTACTCCCTTCTTTGAACAGCGGAACAACATTTGCAAACTTTCAATCATCTGTTACTTCTTCCGTCCCAAATGATGATGAAATGTTTAACGCCGGAGGCTCCCTCCTCGCTTCTCACAGTAGCCCGGATTATATCACGTTCGGTCCCGGCGATTTATTTAACTTACTGTTTTTCAAAAGCACCAGCACATCCAGTTTCTTAATGTCTATATGCTTTTTGGGCAGCATCTCCCTTATGGTAGTAACAGTACTCACTTCTTTAACCTCATACCCTTCAACACCTCCACACTGCCAGTGTCCTCCACAGTGAGAACTGAAGCAAAATACTCATTTAGCTCCTCTGCCATCTCCTGGATCCCCTGTTATTATTTCCTGACCTCAGTCTCTAACGGTCTTGTATCCACTCTCATCTCTTTTATTTTTCATGGTGGCTTATTCTATTCACCGTTATAATGTTTCTGTTCACCTTGATTTTATCTGCTAACTTGCTTTCATATTTCACTCTTTCGTCCCGATGATCTTTAGTTGGTTTTTGCAGATTTTTAAAAGTTTTACAGTCCACGATCTTCCCGCAGATATTTGTCTTCTTCGACGTCCTCTCTGTTGCTGTCACATTAGCTCTGAATTCCCTTGACAGCTCCGGTTACAATATTTTGCCATTTGAATATTTCTTCATTTTTGAAATATACCTATCCTGCGCCTTCTTCATTTCCCCCTTTATAAAATATACTATCATCCCTCACAGCATCTCCTTCCAATTTGCTTTTACCAACTCCTCTCCCATATCACTGCAATTTCATTCACGCCACTGATACACTGCTACATTTGACTTTATTTTCACCCTGTGAAAATTCAATTTGAACTCAATCTTCATGTGATCACTACTTCCTAAGGGTTCCTTTACCTCAAGTTCCATAATCGCCTCTGGGTCATTATAAAACACACAATCTGGAAAAGCTTATCCCAAGTAGTCTCCACGAGAAACTGGTCTGAGAAGCTCTGATAGGAAATCACTCTCTTGAGATTCATTACCAACCTGATTTTTCTCATCTAACTGCATGTTAAAATCTCCCACGACGATCATCACATTTCCCTTTTGACAATCCTTTCCTATTTCCCGTTGTAGTCCCAAAATTTAAGAGACTACCTGACAGGTATATGGAGGAAATGAAGGTGGATGGTTATACGGGAGGCAGGGTTTAATGGACGGCAGAACATTGTGGGCCGAATGGCCTGTACTGTGCTTTGTTCTCTTTGTCCTTTGTTAATGCCACCACCATCTTTAACACTACCACAGTTAGAAACCTAAGGTGTAGTTCCTCTGGTCCGGGTGGGTTATTTACCTTTGGGTCTTTCAGCTTTTTGAGCACCTGCTCTGCTCTAACAGTAACTGCAGCCTCCTGACTGCCTTCACTCAGTACAACATCAGGCATTCTGTCTTCCACAGTGAAGGCTGACGTAAAATACTCATCCAGTTCATCAACCATCTCCTCGTCCCCCGTTATTTCTCCTGCCTCATTTTCTTGCGGTCTTATATCCACTCTCATTTCCCATTTATTTTTAACATACTGGGGAAAAAACTTGTATCACCGACTTTGATAGTATTTGCCAGCTTGCCTTCATATTTCGTCTTTTCCCTCCTAATGATTTTCCTGTTGCTCTCTGCAGGTTTTTAAAAACTTCCCAGTCCTCTGTCTTCCCACTAATTGTGCTTTGTTGTATCCGCTTTCTTTTGCCTTCACAGTAGCTTTGATTTCCCTTGTCAGCCACGGTTATATTATTTTACCCTCCGAGTATATCTTCAGTTTTGGTATACTCATGCCCTGTACTTCCGTCACTTTCCCCAGGAGCGCACGCCATTGCTGTTCTGCTGACATCCCTGCAAGCAGCTCCTTCTAATTTACTTTGGCCATCTTCTCTCTCATCCGACCGAAATTTCGCTTATTCCACTGAAATACTGCTACATCAAACCTCCCTATCAAATTTCAAGTTGAGCACAATCACATTGTGATCACTGGTTCCTCAGGGTTCGTTTGCCGTAAGCTCACTAATTGCCTCAGGTTCATTACATAATACTGATACGGTACAGCTGACTCCCGTGTAGGTTATTTGTGATGTGTTCTTTGTTTGGACAAAACATTCAGGGTTCGGACAGTGGAGTCTGCATATGCCCTGAGTTATTCAAGTTGATCGATTATTTAAACCAAGAGTCATAAATATCTGGCTCTCACTTGCTGGGAAGATGGCAATTAATGGATCTTGGCTTGGAGCAGGGCCAGTAAAAAAGATGAGAAAGGTCACACATAAGTTCTGTAATCTTTGACAGCCTGCCACACGATCCACAACATCCCAAACCTTCATGTTTTCAGCAAAATACCCTCCACTTCCTCATCCAGGTCATTTATAAAAATCACAAAGGGTAGGGGTTCCGAAACAGATCCCTGAAGCACGCCACTGGTAGCGGCCTCCGTGCAGAATAAGACCCGTCTACAACCGCTCTTTGCCTTCTGTTGTGGGCAAGTCAGTTCTGAATCAACAAAGCAATATCCCTGTGGATCCCATGCCTCCTTACTTTCTCAATAAGCCTTGTATGGGGTACCTTATCAATTGCCTTGCTGAAATCCATGTACATTACATCTACAGCTCTGCCTTCATCAATGAGTTTCGTCACATCCTCAGAAAACTCAATAAGGCTCGTAAGGAACGACTTGCCTTTGCCAAAGCCATGCCAACTCTTCCTAATCATATTATGCCTCCTTGAGAACAACTGCTCCCAATTTATTCTCCCAGGTCCCGGCCTAAAAGCATCATATTTCTTCCTCCCCAATTTAATACTCTCTCAAATTGTGCGCTCCTATCCAATCTACCGCTATGGTAAATGAGGTGGAGTTGTAATCACTAGGTCGGAAACTCTCTCCCACCGTGGGATCTTGTACCTGACCAGGTTCACTTCCAATTCCCTGAAGAAATACTGCCTCTCATCTAGTTGGCCTATCTACATATTGCTTCAATATTATCATTTTCTGTAGCTGTTTTTACGGCATTTTTGCTTTAGGTTATTTTATCAGAATGTATACCCGGACGGAAAAGTCAATATGATAATTGTAGAATGATTGGATGCTTTACCCCTCACAGTGAGATGTCCGGGCCAGAATGGTCGGGAATAACGAAGTATCAAGGGTTCCTTTATACTTACCAGTCAGGAACGTGAGGTGATCAGCTGGGGCTTGGTCATTGCACTAAGGAAATGCTGACGCCTTTGATTTAAATTAATGCGAGCTGCTCGTCTGCTGTTATGTTTTGGTAATAAAAACTAGGAATATGCTACTTTGAACTTATTCATCAGACCATAAGATATAGGAGCAGAAAAAGGCCACTTGGCCCATTACCTAATCAGTCAACGTCCTTCCGCAGCCTCCCTACCCCCTCAAAGCTACCTGCCCCTCCATATATCGTCAGATAGTTTGCAAACATTGCAAGTAAACCATCAATCCCCCCCATCCAAACCATTGACATAACGTAAAAAACCGGTTCCAACATAGCCCCCTGTGGAACCCCACTAGTCACCCGCAGGCGAGCAGAAAATGCTCCTTTTTTCCACATCAGCTATTGGTTTATCCATGCTAGAAACAAGGGATTGTAGACTGTTAAACAGCTGCATCTGTGTCGCTTCTCACCTGCATTCTGAAAATCCAAGTGGACAACATCAATCGATTCTCAGTTATCCATACTGCTTGTTATTTTTTCAAAGAGTTCCAAAGCATTTATCAGGCAACATTTTCCCTTGAGGGCAATGCTGACTATTGCCTACTTTCTGATATGACTCCAAGTTCCCTGAGACCTCATCCTTAATAATCGTCTTCAACATCTTCCTAACCACTGAAGTCATACTAGCTTATGGATAGTTTCTTGCTGTCGCTCTCCCTTCTTGAAGAGTGGAATGACATTTGTGATTCTTGAAAGACCAATAGGTAGGTTTAACAGGGACATTTAACATCAGAAAAATGTACAAAATATACATACTGAAATACTTTTTCTTCGCAAACATCCACATAAACTGAGGTGTGGCCCAAAGAATGATTGACAGGTAAACGTTAGAACCCAGAAGCATCCACAGCTCCCCCCTCCTATTCACAGGCAGCAGCAAGGCCACGACCCCCTTCCTCACCAGCAAAAAATAAGCACTGACGCCCTCCACCGAGCACTCAAGCGTGCGGCAAAGTATCAATAGAGACACAGACTTGCAGTGTCTTCCTCATCACTCATGCTTCCCTGATCTTTTCAGCCACGCCAGGTGAATATGTAACTTTGACAAAAGGTTTTAATGAGGATTCACCCCGCTATCCTTCTACAGTCCAGCGAGTACAGGCCATCAAACGTTCCTCATATGATAGCCCTATCATTACTGGAATCATCATTGTGAACCTCCAATGCCAGCATGTCTTTGCCTAGATGAGGAGCCCAAACGGTTCACAATACTCAAGGCGAGGCGTCATCAGTGCCTTATAAAGCCTCAGCACCAAATCCCTGCAGTTACATTCCAGAGCTCTTGACATAAATTCTAACATTGCACTTGCCTTCTTCACCACCGACTCAACCTGCAAGTTGACCTGTAGGCAGTTTTGTCGATGTGTCCCAATTCTTTTTGCATCTCAGATTGTTTGGATTTTCTCCCTGTACAGAGAATAATCTGCACATTTATTTCTTCAGGCAATCTATATGACCATGCAGTGTCCAGCAGGACATTTCATTTGCCACTTACTTGCCCACTCTCCTAATCTTCCAAAGTCATTCTGAAACCGTCCCGTTCCTCAAACTACCTGGTCCTCCACTACTCTTCATATAATCTGCAAACTTGTCAACAATCCGTGTATTCTTTCATCCAAATTATCGATGCGCATCACAAAAAGAATTACCCCAACAGCGACCCCTGCGGGTCATCACTAGTCACTGCCATCGGACCAGAAAAGGATCACTTTTCCCCCACTGGCTGGCGCCTAACAATCAGCCAACGTACTAACCATGCTAGTAACTTTCCTGTTAAGAACCAAGGGCTCTTAACATGGTTACCAGACTCATGTCTGGCGCCTTGTCGAAGGCCTCCTGAAAATTGAAATATGCAACATGCTCTGCATCCCCTTTCTCTTTCCTACTCTAAGCACCTGGAAGAATTCCGACAACTTGGTCAGGCAAGATTTTCCCTTAAGTAAACGATGTTGTTTTTGTCCATCTTCTCCTCTGTCACCAAGTATTCCAAACTCTCATCCTTAACAATTGACTCCAAGTATCTCCCTTGCTCCCTCCTTCAGAACCCGATGGTGCAGCTCAGCTGCTCCGGCTGATATATGCACCGTTCGGTCGTTCACCTTTCTGAGCACCTTCTCGCTTGTAATAGCAATTGCACTGGCTTCTCTTCCCTCACGCCCTTCCATATCTGGCACACTGCGAGTGTCTAACACAGTGAAAACTGATGCAAAACACTCATTTAGTGCATCTGCCACATCTTGTCCTCCGTTATCAGTTTTCCGACCTCATTTTCTAGCAGTCCCATATCCACTTTCATCTCTCTTTTACTTATTGTACTTGAAAAAAGCCTTTTCTATTCTATTTGATATTTCTTGCCAGCTTGCTTTCATAGTTTATGTTTTCCCTTCGAATGACTTTTAGGTGACTTCTGCAGAGTTTTTTTAATTCCTTTTATTGAATTTTCAAATAGGTTACAGAAAGAAAAAAAATATCAACCCTTCCCCCTCCCCTGAACCCCTCCCCCCAACATATCCCTGTAGAAAAAAAAGAAGAATGAAAGAAAGAAAGAAAGAAAGAAAGAAAGAAAGAACGAAAGAAAGAAAGAAAGAAAGAAAGAAAGAAAGAAAGAAAGAAAGAAAGAAAGAAAGAAAGAAAGAAAGAAAGAAAGAAAGAAAGAAAGAAAGAAAGAAAGAAAGAAAGAAAGAAAGAAAGAAAGAAAGAAAGAAAGAAAGAAAGAAAGAAAGAAAGAAAGAAAGAAAGAAAGAAGGAAAGAAAGAAAGAAAGAAAGAAAGAAAGAAAGAAAGAAAGAAAGAAAGAAAGAAAGAAAGAAAGAAAGAAAGAAAGAAAGAAAGAAAGAAAGAAAGAAAGAAAGAAAGAAAGAAAGAAAGAAAGAAAGAAAGAATGAATGCCTGGATTTCGGAAGATCCCCACATGCTCCATGGAGTTCATAATATTTTTAATATGTATATTTATTTATTTCCCCAGATAACCAATAATTTTATTTTCGGAGCACCTATATATATAATCCTACTTTTTTGTAAATAAGGGCTCCAAATTTTCAGAAATATTTCATATTTATCTTTTAAATTATAAGTATTTTTTTCAAGTGGAATACAGCTAAAAATGTCATTCTTCCGAAGATCTACACTTAAGTAAGAATCCGATTTCCAAGTAACTGCAATAGCCTTTTTGGCTACTGCCAATGAAATTTTTATGAATTCCTCCTGACATTTATTCAATTTGGATTTTGATTTTATCCCTTCAATATCGCCTAATAAAAATAATATTGGATTGCGTGGAAGTTGTATTCTAATAATTTGTTCCAGTCAAACTCTTAAATTTATCCAAAAAGGTTGAATTTTAGAATAAGACCAAGTAGAGTGTAAAAAAGTACCAATCTCTTGATTACATCGAAAACGTTGTTTAATCAATTTATTTGTTGTGGTGTAATATATATTTGATGTAAAAAGTTATATTGTACTAATCTTAGTTGAACATTTATTGTGTTTGTCATTCTGTCAAGACATCATCTTGAATCAATTTTAATATTCAAATCATTTTCCCATTTTTGTCTTGACTTATGAATTCCTTGTTTAATTGCCTGTTTTTTAATCAAATTATACATACCAGAAATATTTTTTTTAATTTTTCCTTTATGAGTTAAAGTTTCTATTTCATTAGGTTTCAGCAATAACATTGTTTGACCCAGTTTCTCTCTTAAATAAGCCCTTAATTGGAAATAACAGAAAAGAGTGTTATTTGATATTTTATATTTATTCTTTAATTGGTCAAATGACATTAATATACCTCCTTCAAAACAATCTCCTAAATATCTAATCCCTTCGTGAAACCAGTTATATAAAAGTTGATTGTCCATTGTAAAAGGAATAAGTTTAATTTGAATTAAAGGTCTCTTTGCTAATAAAGATTTCTTTATCTGATCATCAACATTTATCTTATTCCATAAATCAATCAAATGTTTTAGTATAGGATATTCTTTCTTTTCCCGTATCCACTTCGAATCCCATTTATATTTAAACTCTTCTGGTATATTTTCTCCTATTTTGTCTAATTCTATTCTAATCCATGCCGGTTTATCTTCATCAAAAAAGATGCAATAAATCCAAGTTGATTTGCTTTGTAATAATTCTTAAAATTTGGTCATTGTAACCCTCCTACATCAAATTTCCATGTCAATTTTTCCAACGATATTCTTGACATCTTACTTTTCCAAAGGAATTTCCTCACACATTTATTTAACTCTTGAAAAAAATTTCTGCGACAATTGTGTTGGTAATGTTTGGAATAAATATTGCAATCTAGGGAATATATTCATTTTTACAGCATTGACTCTACCTATTAATGTTATTGGTAACATCATCCATTTATCAAGATCCTCTTGATTTTTTTTCAATAATGGCAAATAATTTAATTTATATAAATTCTTTATATCATTATCAACTCTTATACCTAAATACTTTATACCATTTATCGACCATCTAAATTGAGTTATTAATCGACATTGACTATAATCTCCTTTAGTAAGGGGTGAAATTTCACTTTTATCCCAATTTATTTTATACCCTGATATTTTCCCATATTCCTCCAATCCAGAAGATAATTTACGCAACGAATGCAATGAGTTAGTAAGATAAATCAAATCATCATCAGCAAATAAGTTAATCTTATATCCCTCCTGATTAACTCTGAAACCCATAATATCAGAGTCAGTTCTAATTAATTCAGCTAATGGTTCGATCGCCAACACAAATAAAGCAGGTGATAATGGACAACCTTGTCTAGTTGACCTTGGTAACTGAAATGATGTTGAAATCAGGCCATTTGTCACCACATTAGCTTTGGAGTCAATATTTTTAATCCATTTTATAAAAGATACTCCTAATCCATATTTTCCAATACCTTAATAAAAAAATCCCAAACCAATCTATCAAATGCTTTTTCTGCATCCAAAGCAACAGCCACACTCATTTCTTCCCTCTTTTGTGCCAAATGAATTATGCTAAGGAACCGAGTTACATTATCTGCCGATGGCCTATTTTTAATAAATCCTTTTTGGTCCATGTGTATTAATTTTGGTAAGTATTACCAAATACTAATAGATAAAATCTTTGCTATTATTTCATAGTCTGTGTTCAACAAAGAAGTAGGTCTATATTATGTTGGCTTTAAAAGATCTTTGTCTTTTTTTTGGCAATACTATTAAAATAGCAGTCGAAAAAGATTCTGGAAGTTTATGCGTTCTTTCCGCTTGGTATATTAGCTCCATAAAAGTAGGAATTAATAAATCTTTAAAGTCTTTGTAAAATTCGGGCGAAAAACCATTTTCTCCTGGAGATTTGTTACTCTGAAAGGAAACCCTAATACGAGGGGACGTCACGTGATGACGTAGGATCGAGGCGCGGATATCCAACTCTACCGTAAAAAAACTAATAAATTAACGTTTAAGTGAAGAAAAGTTAGTAAATATTTTCTAAAAACTACGTCTAAACTACTCGGGATTTTCTTCAGATATGCCTCCTAAACAGACAAAGAAAAAAACTTCTACTTTGAAGATAGTACAAGTTGAGCCGCCCACCATGAAGAAGCCTCGGACTTAAGTGCATCTTACCGCCGGCGATACAGAACAGAAATCAGCCGCAGCATCAATCGTCTCCAAGAAGGAACAACAGGAACTGTGCGTGCGCTCAGGAAAGGGCAAGCGCAAACATGAGCAATTTGAACTGCAAATCCCAGCTACAATTGGCAGCGGAAGTGAAAATGAACCCGCGGAGGATTTGGACACTCTAGAACATACAGATGAAGATGAGGAGGTAAAAGAAGAACAACAGGAAGCGGTTGGAGGTGGAAGATATTCTGGAGACATAAGAGAAGCTTTGGTGCAAATTATCCGTGAATTAAAAGAATTAAAAAAATAATAAAAGAAGATATTAAAAATATGAACGCTGTGTTTGATGAAATGGTGAAAGAAGCAGGAGAAAATGGACAAGAAAGTTAAAAACCTGGAAGAAATAACAGGAGACACTATTGAGAGAGTGAATAAAATGGAAGATAATATTCTTGCCTGGACTTCAGGAAGAAAACGACTGTTGGAAAAATAGACGTGCTTGAAAATTTTATTAGACGAAATAATATTAAAATTGTTGGTCTTAAAGAAGGGTTAGAGGGAGAGCTTCCAATAAAATTGTTTAAAAAATGGCTCCCGGAAAATTTGGAAATGCAAGAGGGAACCCAGTTGATTGAAATCGAAAGGGTCCACAGAGCCTGAAGATCAAAACCCCAACCTGATCAAAACCCACGACCAAGCTTGATAAAATGCTTAAGATATCCAGACAAAGAAAAGATCCTGAAGGCGGCTCCCCAATATGCCAGAAAGAAAAATGTGCCATTGATGATAGAAGGGAAAGAAGTTCTTTTCTATACTGATATAAGTTAGAACCTTTCGAAAAGAAAGAAGGAATTTAACCCAGCGAAAAAAGTTCTATGGGAAAAGGGTTATAAATTGATATTGCACCCCTCGGCAATACTGATATTTTTTTTGGATGACGAAAAGAGATTTTTTACTGATCATCGGGATGCAGAGGAGTTTGCACAAGAACTCCCAAATATTCACTAGACACAGTAAAGATTAAAAAGTGAAACAGATTACAGATTAAGACGGGGACACTGAGGTGAGTTGATGGACATTAAGGACAGAAGAATATTTAAATATACTTTTAATTATATGATACAGGGGAAGAAAGGTAACAATTTGAGAAATATTAATCGAGAGTAGTGATATTATTTTTCTTATTTTATATATACATTTTTCATGTTACGGGGGAGCTGGGGGAACTTCGGATCGATCGCTACGGGATTCATGTGTGTAATCACAGCGTTTGCCATCACCCGCACAACGGAAGGATGTAATGTGTTTTTTTTTTCAATCGCAACATTAGCACGGCTTTTTTTGTATTTTTTTCTTTATAATCTGTTTTTCTTTTATCTTTTTTTATTTGCCTGGATGATCGGAGGGGAGACACAAAGCAACATGGAGAATTTTTAAATAATTCCCCAAGGTACTATGAAGAGTTGAAATATTATGTATTACTATAGACCGGAGTAACCCCACTAAAAATAATGACTAATTTACTGATTTTTTTATGTTTTAATGTTAATGGGCTTAATGGACCGGTGAAAAAAAAAAGAATTTTAACATATATTAAGAAAATGGAAATAGATATAGCTTTTATACAAGAAACACGTTTAACAGAGATAGAACATCAGAAATTAAAGAGAGATTGGGTCGGAAGTGTTATAGCAGCTTCATTTAATTCAAAAGCGAAGGGAGTTGCAATTTTGGTCAACAAAACTTTACCAATTAAAATACAAAATGTATTAATTTATTCTGCGGGAACACATGTAATTATACATTTTCAAATCTTTTCAGAACTATGGTCTCTTATGAATATTTATGCTCCAAATGAAAACGATGTAGAATTTATACAGGAGGCTTTTTTGAATTTGGCTGACGCACATGATAAAATATTAATAGGTGGAAACTTTAACTTTTGTCTAGACCCAGTTTTAGATAGGTCAACAAAGGTTGGTACAAACCAAAAAGTAGCAAAATTAACTTTATCATTGATGAAAGATTTAAATTTGATTCATATATCGAGAACAATTAACCCAAAAGAAAGAGATCATTCATTTTATTCAAATAGACATAAAACTTATTCAAGGATAGATTTTTTCTTACTATCAGCGAATATTCAAGACAGTGAAAAATATGGAATATAAAGCAAGAATATTGTCAGACCATTCCCCCTTGATAATGACAACGATAATGATGGATAAGGAGGAATCGATTTACAGATGATTTAATTCAATATTATTAAAACGTCAAGATTTTTGTGATTTTATGAAAAAACTGATTCAGTTTTTTTTTCAGATACAAACTCACATTCAGTTGATGATAAATTTATAGTATGGGAAGCGAAAAAGGCATATCTGAGAGGCCAGATAATAAGTTATACTTCTAAAATTAAGAAGGAATATATGGTAGAAATAGAACCATTGGAAAAATAAATTACAAAATTAGAAAAAGATCTCAAAGATATATGACGGAAGAAAAGCAAAGACAACTTGTTAATAAGAAACTACAATATAATACACTGCAGACATACCGAACAGAAAAAAGCAATTATAAGAACTAAACAGAGATATTATGAACTAGGTGAAAGATCACACAAGATTCTTGATTGGCAGTTAAAAAAACAAGCTTCCAAAACGATAAATGCAATTAGAACAAGTGTAAATAAAAATACTTATAAACCTTTAGAAATCAATGAAACATATAAAAAGTTTTATTCTGAATTGCATCAATCAGAATCACAAAATTATATTGTTGAGATAGAAAGGTTTTTATCACAAATAACTCTCCCGAAATTGAATTTGGAAGAACAGAAGGGATTAGATGTGCCTTTTACATTAAAAGAGGTCGGAGAAGCTCTTGGATAACTTCTGCAGGTTTGTAACCTGACTTACTGTTCGGGTCAAATTAGACCCGGTGAACATTTGTCAGCCGTAAAAACACCCAAAATGCCACTTTTTTAGCGGAAATTCGATGACCTCGCCTAAAGTGACCCAGAATACGCAAAAATGAAAATATTTAACAATATTATACATTTGCACAGGTGCTACAAACTTTTTGTACATTGAGGTTGTTCCGGGTCAAATTTGATCCGTAACTATTGAAATGGATTTTAGATCTCTGAAACATTAATCAAGGATTAATCACCCATTTATTAAAGTCAGATAGGCTTTTATACATTCCGAATAGATCTGGGGCTCAAAATTTGATAGAGACACTTGTTATAAGGGAATTCTTGGACCGTGTCAAATTTGATCCGGACCAAATGTGAAGGTATAGAGTATGAACAGTATGTAAGGATCAAAAGCTTCCCAATCCTCTATCTTCCCGCTCATTACTGCGTTGTTGTATGACCCCCCCCCCCCCCGTTCAATAGGTATAGTTAATGTCAGAGAAATGTATACAATATCCATCTTGAAATTCTTTATCTTCGCAAACATCCAGGAAAACAGAGGAGCGCCCCCAAAGAATGAATGACAGTTAAACGTTAGAACCTCAAAGCTCCCCCCAGCTCCCCTCTCCCAAGCACAAGCAACGGCCCCCAAGCATCAGCCCCCCCCCCCCCCCCGAGAACTGAAGCGTGCAGCAAAACATCAATAAAGACTCAGACTTCCAGAACCCCAAAAACTACTTGTTCACTGGTAATTCGACATACCACAGGCTCTCCCTCTCCCTAATAAGGGGAAATGAGGTGTCCCCGTTTCACAGCGAGAGGGGAGAGATGATGTTAAAAGTCTGTTGCGTCGCTCTTTCCGAGCTCCGCGCCCAGCGAGTCCACCCCAGAAAGGTGCAGCTCTTTGGACACAAACCACCGGCAGCGAACCCGCTGCTGCCGATGTTCTGTGTTCTCCTGCGTCGCTTCAGCCAGGGGCACCGGCCTAGAATCAGCACGTCTCCAGACCGCGGAAATCCGGAACTCTGAAGGCGTGCTATTCTTCCAGGCTGCGTCTTCGGCATTTCAAAAAGGGCTGGTCGTGAGGCCCCGAGACCGTGTCCCATTCCTGAAAAGAACCGAAGTCAGACTGTAACTCCTGGTCAGGGTCTTCAATAAAACATTGAAAAGGGAAAACAGAGATACCAAAGATTGAAATAGAGCTTTTCAGGAAGATCCGAGCAAAGGAGTCGCTGTTTAGCGCCATCATGACTTCTCTCCGCCACTTCTTTTGATTGTACATTAGCTCTGACTTCCTTTGTCAGCCACGGTTGTACTATTTTACCACTTGAGAATTGATGTATTATATTATAATGTACATTATATTAAATATAATTGTATTCTAATTATTAAACAATTATTCTCTGTGTTTTATGTCATGCTGTATGTTCTTGAAACAAAATCTATGCGGTGGGCACACTGCCCCACCCCGTTCCGCTACTGATGAAGAGAAACATGCCGCCCACCTCCCTCACCATCTCCAGGACACAGCACAGAAGGATATCCGTTTACAGCAGAGACGAGGAGGGATTTTTTCTTTATGCCTGCGGGTGGTGAATTGTCACAGACGGTTCCTTGTGTGGGGCATTTCTGCAGGTGCTCAGATTTCTTGGACGTTGAAATAATAAGATATTTTCGAACACAATTAAATTTCTCTTTGAAAATTCAGCGAGCTGATCTTGTCACCTGAAGAACTACTGGCGCTGAAAAGTCAAGGCGGCAACGAAGCTGCCCCGGTCAAGGGAGACTGATCGCACATTTCCCCCACAGGGAACGCGCTTCATCTTGTTGCCCCTCCCGCTAATAGCAATGTTATAATCAATGGGTTACCGAAGGAGATTGTGTCGTTTTCCAAAAAAAAAGAGTATAATGATAAAAATATGTTTATCAATGGAAACATTGAGGAAAAGAATTGTACTGAACCTCTCCATTGAAAGTGATTGGTAAAAACATCAAATGAATGCGCCTCTTCTCCTTGAAGAGCTAAATATAATGGACAATGAGACTATGCGTAAAAATAGTTGACACTTTGTGTTTGTTCAGTGGTTTGTGTCCATTTAGACCATTGAGAATACTGAATGACTTAATTGTGGCTCCGACAGGTGTATAAGAACTCCTCGAGTCAGTACACGCGGGTAGTTGGGACAATCTATTCAACTGATCGTTGCTACAAGTAGAAAATGGGATATTCTGCAATTTACAACATTGTCAGAATTTACAGCCCGGTGCTTGCAGCACTCGGTGTTCCAGGTAATGTTATGCCTTTGGATTCAATTCACAGCATCGTAAGTTAACTGTACCTTGAAGCCCAGGGTGCATATGACCAGAGTGTACTTTTCTCTGTTAATGAAGTATTGAGATGCTTCCAGCGTATTTCAGGTTCTGAATGTAAACCGCATTGAATTTCGAATTTTTAAATAGATTAATTTTAGATGGGGATATGGGTGAGGAGTTTAATATATTTATATATATATATATATATATATGTGCTGTCTTTACGACAGTTATTTAGTTTATAATATTTTCGCTTAGTAATTCATTCAATAGTATTTTCTAGTTAGAATTAGAAGTGTTTAAAGTGTATTCATTGCATGTAAAATATATCGGCATGCGATGACGTCACATCCGGTTTCGCCGCGTCTTGTGGGAAAACACCGGTTTGAAATTAGCGCGAGGGTGGGGGCTTTCCACGAGGCTCACCTGAGCACAAGCAGTTTTGCAAGCATGAGAAATCACAGTGAGAGCAACGCTGTAAGTTAATAGATAATCGATATATTGAACTAAGATGTTAATGCTGATCCTGTTAGAGGTAACGACAGTAGATAATGTTTATGCTTTCCTTAGTTAAAGAGTCGCGGATAGTTTGCATGGAAGTGTATTTAAAGTAGTCAATGGAGCAGGTAAACTCTCCCTGTATACTGCACCTTAGTGTAATGTAGTTATAGTCACCTTTGCAAGTATTTACACTTGAAATGTGATATTAAGGAAGGAACAAATACTGTATCAATCCTGTATTGTTTTATCAACAGTTTTCACCATATGTTAATGTGAAGAGTGAACAATAAATGGTTAATCTTACTGCGATCTGGTTCTTATTAACTGTGGTTTATCCGGACGTTAAATTCGGCGTTTCGTTACACCCGAAGGAGAACGTTACAGTGAAAAAGCGGCATTATCAGGTGTTTCAAGTGCTGCAATGTCAGCTCAATCCAGCATCAAGTCGACGCCGCCCAGCGACAAGGGCAGTAAACCGACATCAAGTAAGCCCACCCAGGCGTTATCAGGTGTTCCAAGTGCTGCAATGTCAGCTCGATCCGGGATCAAGTCGATGGCGCCCAGCGACAAGGGCAGTAGAACGACATCAAGTAAGTCCACACAGGCAAGAGCCAAGGCAGAAGCCGCCAAGGTGCGACTGCATTACGCCAAACAAGAGGCAGTTTTGAAAATGAAACTGGCCACCAAAGAAGCCGAAAGGGCCGCCAGACAAAGAGAAGAGGCTGCCAGAGAAAGAGAAGAGGCTGCCAGACAAAGAGAAGAGGCCGCCAGAGAAGCCGAAACCCAGTTGGAAATGACAAAAATATCGACAGAGTTGCATGTGCTGCAGCTAGAAGGAGAAGGAGAAGCTGCCAGGGTGGAAGCAGAGTACATAGAAGAAGCTGAAGGGTCGCGTGATCTGACCGAAACAAGTTCTGCTTTGGAAAGGACCAGACTGGAACGCACGAGCGACTATGTACAATATCAAGCAGACAGGCAGGCTTGTCTCCCCTCTCCATACCTATTCGATAACTTCCCCAGCTACGAGGAAGAGAATTTACCCTCGCGGCCCCGCGATGAAGTCAAGAATGAAAGAGCTGACAACCGATATACTTTGACACCAAAGTTACAAAGTTCGATGCGAAGAGACGCGGAGGTTGAATCCAGGATGGCAAATTCCATGAGAAACGTGCGTTCTCAGTCATATGGGCGCCAACGTACTTCTCCAGCCCGCATGCCGCTTGCAGCCGATCCCACGCTGCAGTATTTAGCACGACGGGATCTCGTCACTTCGGGACTGTACCAGTTTGACGATAAACCCGAAAATTACCGTGCTTGGCTCTCCACATTCACCAACGTGATTGACGGGGTCCAGCTCAGTGCAACCCAAAGGTTGGACCTTATGGCGAAATGGCTGGGGAAAGAATCACGCGACCAGGTGAGACGCATGCGTTCAGTGTACATCAACAAACCTGAGCTAGCCTTAAGCGAAGCGTGGGAGAGACTTTGGGAGAGATATGGGTCCCCCGACATTATTGAAGCGGCGCTATATCGACGTCTGGGAAACTTTCCTAAGGTGTCAGCCAAAGATCACTTTAAGTTAAGAGAATTCGGAGATTTACTCATGGAGATCCAAGGCGCCAAAGAAGATGGCTATTCAGCTGGTCTAGTATTCCTAGATACTCCATCCGGGATTAGACCAATTGTGGACAAACTTCCATTTGGGCTGCAGGACAAGTGGCTGACTGTTGCCTCAGAGTACAAGGAAGACCACGATGGTCGATTTCCTCCCTTTGAGCTCCTCACTAGGTTTGTGTGCAAGGAGGCGAAGAGGCGAAACGACCCTAGCCTTGTAGGTCCAGGAAGCAGTTCGATTTACACCAAGCCAGGCAGATCCGTTTCGAATGTTTTCAACATTGATAAACCCGTGTCAGTGCTCAAGACCGAAGCCCTTACGACTAACAACGACCCTGGCAAGTATTGTCCATTGCATAACAAACCTCACCCCCTGAAAGCATGCAGAATGTTTAGGGAAAAACCCCTTGAAGAGAGGACGGCTCTTCTCAAGGAGAAAAGAATATGTTTTAGATGCTGTTCCTCAACCTCTCACCTCGCCAGAGAGTGTACGATCGCCGTGAAGTGTCCGGAATGTGGCAGCCCAGATCACGTCGAGGCCATGCATCCCGACCTGTCACCACAAACCGAGAGCGCTCCTTCACCCCCACAACAGGACGGCGGGGAGGGAGAGGCTCACTCTAGGTCAATAGCTGTCAGCACGAACTGTACAGAAGTTTGCGGTCAAGCTCAGTCAAGTCGTTCTTGTTCCAAGATCTGCCTCACTAAGGTGTACCCTAAAGGAGCCAAAGACAAGGCCATCAAAGCCTATGTGATTCTGGACGATCAGAGCAATCGTTCACTAGTCAGTCCAGAGTTCTTTAAATTGTTCAACATTGAGAGTGAGCGGTTCCCATACTACCTCAAAACTTGCTCAGGCAACATGGAAACCCAAGGAAGGAAGGCAGAAGGCATCCAGATCGAGTCCCTGGATGGTAAAGTCGTCATCTGTCTCCCTCCGCTCTTAGAGTGCAATGAAATCATGAATAACCGCGCTGGGATCCCGACACCAAGTGCGGTGCTACACCAGCCGCATCTCCACCACATCGCCAAACACATCCCAGAACTGGATCCGAAAGCGGAAATACTCCTGCTATTAGGAAGAGATGTTATCCAGGTACACAAGGTTAGGCAGCAGATCAATGGACCACTCAACGCCCCCTTCGCGCAACGTCTGGATCTGGGCTGGGTGGTGATAGGAGAGGTGTGTCTCGGTGACGTACACAAACCGATGGTTAACACACTCAAGACCAATGTGCCAGAGAGTGGCCGCCATTCAACCCTGCCCGAGTGTCCCGTGCATCAAGGAAGCACAACAAGGCGTTAACAAGCGCGAGGCAAGCGACGAGTCGCTGGGCCAGTCAGTCTTCGCTCTAACGAAGTATGACAACAAACTTGCACAATCAGCTCAAGATACCATTTCTTTAAAAATCAAAGACACCAAGGTCTTCAGAGATGAAGCAAATAATGGGGTTGCCCCATTGCCTTTCAGAGAACCACGCCAGCGCTCACCAGATAACAAAGAGCAGGCAGTCAAACGGTTCACGTCCTTACGGAAAACCCGGAAAAGGAAACCCGAGATGCAGCAACGCACCCGATTGGCCCACGAGGTACTGTGCACCCTAATGGCAGAGGTCACAGCCATTATAAACGCACAATCATTCCTACCTGTGTCTTCTGACCCAGAAAACCCCTTTATACTTTCGCCATCAACGCTCCTTACGCAGAAGGCAGGAGCACCTCCTCCACCAGGAGACTTCTCAGACAAGGATTTGTACACAAAGCAATGGAGACAAGTCCAGGCTCTGGCAAATCAGTTCTGGTCCCGCTGGAGACAGAAATATCTACCCTCGTTGCAACAGAGACGAAAGTGGACAGAACCCCGCAGGAATCTTCAAGTTGGAGACTTAGTCCTGCTCAGGGACAAGCAAGTCGCTCGCAACAGCTGGCCAACGGCCAGAATCACTGCTACATTCCCTATCGGGGATGGACATGTCAGGAAGATCGAATTGAAGACTACCGACCAAGGCGATGTGAAAATTTACCAAGGGCCAGTTACAGAAGTTATTCTACTTCTACCCAATGACTGATTAAGAGACTAAGTTTTGTACTCTGCTCATTGTGACCTTACGAAGGTCAAGCGGGGAGTGTGCTGTCTTTACGACAGTTATTTAGTATATAATATTTTCGCTTAGTAATTCATTCAATAGTATTTTCTAGTTAGAATTAGAAGTGTTTAAAGTGTATTCATTGCATGTAAAATATATCGGCATGCGATGACGTCACATCCGGTTTCGCCGCGTCTTGTAGGAAAACACCGGTTTGAAATTAGCGCGAGGGTGGGGGCTTTCCACGAGGCTCACCTGAGCACAAGCAGTTTTGCAAGCATGAGAAATCACAGTGAGAGCAACGCTGTAAGTTAATAGATAATCGATATATTGAACTAAGATGTTAATGCTGATCCTGTTAGAGGTAACGACGGTAGATAATGTTTATGCTTTCCTTAGTTAAAGAGTCGCGGATAGTTTGCATGGAAGTGTATTTAAAGTAGTCAATGGAGCAGGTAAACTCTCCCTGTATACTGCACCTTAGTGTAATGTAGTTATAGTCACCTTTGCAAGTATTTACACTTGAAATGTGATATTAAGGAAGGAACAAATACTGTATCAATCCTGTATTGTTTTATCAACAGTTTTCACCATATGTTAATGTGAAGAGTGAACAGTAAATGGTTAATCTTACTGCGATCTGGTTCTTATTAACTGTGGTTTATCCGGACGTTAAATTCGGCGTTTCGTTACACCCGAAGGAGAACGTTACAATATATATTAATGTAATATTAACATAAGCACGTTGTACTATTGCTAACACTGCAGTATGCCAGAAATATTTCGGTACGGTTGCGAAATGCACAGACCGGAAAACAGTGAGCGGCTGACGTCTCATTGCTGTTTCTGTCAGGATTTTCTGAGAAGCCGTATTTTTGCAACTGGTGCTGACGGAGTCCTCGCGAAGGGTCAGGCATCATCTATGCAGACCCTTCGCGGGGAATTCGTCAGGACAGGTTGCAAAGATACGGCCTCTCCTGAAATCCCGACAGTGACAGCAATGAGTCGCCAGGCCCGCTCAGCGCTGAACCCGTTCTGTGCCGCGTTGCCACTCTCTGACCGCGGACAGTCCCAGCACAATTCCTCTCGTACGTGAAAATTTAGTGAATGTACGGGGAGACTCGACACCTCGAAGGGATTGTTTACATCCTAAAGTATGATCAGCTGTCCCCTCTCTCTTCACGTTAAATAGATGCTTTCTGTGCTCTCATCACAAACTGAGGGAATTAAAAAATAGACGCTCTCTGTGCGACCCTTCTGGATAGGTTGAAGATGCAAATTAGTACAGAAGCTCTGCAGTGTTATTCGGTGAAAGAAATACATGGTAATATCATTTCACGCCATTTTATAATTGTAATTAGATTGAATCAGATTGAGAATCAGGTTAATTATCACAAGGAGATTCCATTAAATGAGGCCAAATGTTGTTTAATCAGCAAGCATTTCTCTTTCTCATGGCCTCTCCCCGATGCGCTAGGAAAACGCAGTCACACAAATGAAAGGTGGGATTTAAGAGTTGTCTGTCTGTCAATCATTTACCTGTTTCTCCAAACATGAATAGTTTTCTCCTCAAACCAGTGTCTGCGGCCATTCCTCCATTATTTTTTTCCTTTCCAGCGCTACCGTCTCCTGAAGGGAGGGGTATACTGTTGACCTTTTGTATCAACCCTCCCGGTCAATAGCCGCTCATTTCTCATTTTCCCTTTACCCATTTAATTTATTATTTTTTGAATGAGTGAAACTTCATATTCGGGCAATACTTTCAAATTCATGTTGATTTTCCCTCAGCATGTACACGTCCCACGATTGTTTCACTGATTCTGGCAGTCTCGAGTAACCTCTTTTCAGTTCTCATGCGACACCCATTCGCAAGTTTGATGGCACTTTCTTCGTGGGGAGCCGAACATTGAGCACGCCTCGCTGGAATCTCCAGCTCTCCTGGACCTCTGAGTTTAAACTTGATCATCTGTCCGTCTTTGACCAGGCAGCCCTGAGAGCCGTTTCACTTCTTGTGTAGTTAGAATGCTTCCCCTGCCGTCTCCCAAAACCTCCACATTCACAATGAAATGCACTCATGACCTTTTTGTCGGTGTAATTTCGAAATAATTTTATTTTGAATGGAAGCCAATTAAGCAAACTCTTTTAGAGAGGTGTAATTACGACATAAGGTCTGATAACTAAACCAGTCTCTCAATTATGTATGCCGTTCTCGGCAAGATTATCCTTTTCGGGATAGCTCTTAATATCCTCGCCTAGCAGGGCTGGTATCCGGCCCTTTATTCACTACTCCACCTAGCCACATGAGGGCACTGTGCTGCCACCCTCCAGTTTTCCATTTGGTGCTTAATTTCTGTATGTGAAACAGGCGAGACCTCAATTGTACATTACAACTTAGAGTCTGATTGATCCACATCCCATCTCGGTCAGTGCCAATGGGCTGTCCTCTGACTCAAGACAATGTCCCGATCGACTATTACTCACACCACGTAATTAAAGTAACACGAATCATTCTGCGGTAGCTGATTATAATTGTTTGAACTATAACTTATTTCAGTTAATTTCGCGGCGATTGTGATCCTGTCCCAAAGGAAATGCGGTCTGTCCAAATGTATAACTCGCTACCTCGTGGCAATGGCGGCAGCCGATCTGATGGTGGTCGTCGTTGTTATCATATTAGAGAGGATAAATTATATCTATTTGTTTGCTGATTTCTTGTTGGTAACTCCGGCATGTTCTCTGCTACTTGTCCTGAGCCTCGCAATCTGGAAATGTTCCGTTTGGTTGACGGTAACTTTCACTCTCGATCGCTGTGTCGCCATCTGCTGTGAGAAGCTGCGGAACCGATATTGCACCGAGAGAACAGCGACTGTGGTGGTGGCAACAGTGAGTGCAGCGTGTTGTGCCCAGGCCATTCCGTTTTACTTCGCAGTGGATCGATGGCGTTGTGTTCCCGTAGCTGAATACTTCACCTCACCGCTGTGGAAAGCCTACGAGGTATTTGACAGCATCACAACACCGTTATTACCTATCAGTTTAATTCTGCTCTTTAATGTTTTCACCGTTAATCAGATTCTCGTGACAAATAGAGTTCGCCAGCAACTTTGAAAAAGCAGCGAAAATCGGAATGATCCCGAGGTGGCAAATCGGAGAAAGTTAATAATTCTGTTGTTCGCTCTTTCATCCAATATTATATTATTCTGGATGCCCTATGTCGTACATTCAATGATCTGGCAAGCCGAAAACTATTTCTACGCAGACAGATATCTCAGCAACCCGACCTATCTCGTACAGCAATGTGGGTTTATGTTGTCTTCTCTCAGTACCTGCACCAACACGTGTATCCACGGACTGGCACAGAGAAAATTCAGGGAGGAGCTGAAGAAATGAGTGAGGTACCTGTTTGTAGAAACGGGGAAAATTTGCAAATAAAATGCCAGTGTTATTGTTTCATCTTGCGTCACCAAGACAATTATTTGGAAGCGTGTTTGATTTGAGCTTCAAGTGACCGCAGATTTGGATACTCACTATGCATCCGATTAGCGTTAATCGGAAAAGTTATTGATCAGATTAAGCAACAGGTATTAAGTTATTACCATTACCATTAGATCAAAAAGCACAAGAGGGCTGATTCGCCCACTGACCGTGTAATCTCAACATAGCCTGACAGTGACACGCTCTTCATTCTCCCGGTCTTCGAAGTGCCAATAAGAAAGCCCAGATACACACAAGGCGAGAGAGAACCAGTAAATTAAACCCAAGATGGGACGACAGACACATCAGTGCTAAACTCGGGTGCAGTTCTGTTGAATGCCCAGTAAGCAGTGTCAATTTAACCCATGCAATTCCAGGCATACAGATGCCAGGTAATGATATTTTTAAAATATCATTACCCTCAGAATTACTGGCCTCTCATTATCTTAGTCCCTGGGAAAAACACAAGCAGTGTCTGAGCCGGACACTGTAGGGCCACTTCGGGAATTGTAAATTGTGTTTCAAGGCCCGAAACACCTGACGATCCGAGGATGCATTACTGACGATGTGTCCCAGTGCACACCCGGATCGTTGAAACAAGTGGTGTCGGACAACAATAATGACAGCCATGGGCCAGATTCACCTGGCTTCACCATACTAGCCACTCCGCCCTCGCAGTGCATACATCACCACTCAAAACTCTGCAGCCTAACATCTCCCAGCCAAACATATACATCCACCAGCCCAAAACTCAAACCTAATCCTAAAGTCATGAAGGGGTACACACGCCCACAAACCCTAGGCGCTCCCCGATTAACCCTCGCTTCAACCTGAAAATCCCAAAGTACACCCTGATTGACCCTTGCTAGACCCCCAGAGACCCGAAGCCCTCTGTCAGGAGGGGCGAATTTCAACAAGGGCAAGTGTTGGACCTGGTTAATGAAGGCGTGGGCCAGTTCAAAGTGGCTGAGTCGCGTGAAACTGAATCTCAAGTGACGAGTTCAAAAAGCACAAGAGGGCTGATTCGCCCACTGCCCGCATAATCTCAACCTAACCCAAATGTGAATCTCAAGTGACGAGAGCAAAAAGCACAAGAGGGCTGATTCGCCCACTGCCCGCATAATCTCAACCTAACTCAGCCAAACATATACATCTACCAGCCCAAAACTCAAACCTAATCCTAAAGTCCAGAAGGAGTACACACCCGCACAATCTCTAGGCACTTCCCGATTAACCCTAGCTTTAGCCCCACAAACCCTAAGCACACCCCGATTAACCCTTGCTAAGCCCCCTCAAACCGGATATCCTATGTCAAGAGGGGCAAGATTCAACAAAGGCAAGTGTTGGACCTGGTTAATGAAGGCGTGGGCCAGTTCAAAGTGGCAGGGTCGCGTGAAACTGAATCTCAAGTGACGAGATCAAAAAGCACAAGAGGGCTGATTCGCCCACTGTCCGCATAATCTCAACCTAACCCGAATGAGACAATAGACAATAGGTGCAGAAGTAGACCATTCGGCCCTTCGATCCTGCACCGCCATTTTGAGATCATGGCTGATCATCTGCACTTAAAGAAGTGAGTACTGTTTCTACCATTAGGAGATTCTGCCCAAAAAGCATATAGACATTAAGAAACTGGATGTGCTGGTGCATTTGAAAAACAAAAGCGTTAACCCTAACAAATCCTAGGCACTTCCCGATTAATCCTGGCTTCAGCCCCACAAACCCGAAGCACACCCCGATTAACCCTTATAAAACCCCCACCAACCCGGTGTCCTATGTCAAGGGGGGCAAGTTTCAACAAAGGCAAGTGTTGGACCTGCTCAATGAAGGGGTGGGTCAGATCAAGGTGGCAGGGTTGCATGAGACTGAATCACAAGTGACGAGATCAAAAAGCAGAAGAGGGCTGGTTCGCACACTGCCCGCATTCTCTCAACCTAAACCGTACCCGAATGTGAGGGGCTTAAAACTGATCACAATTTTCAACCTGAGGACTTACTAGTGTCGTATAAATCCTCAGCAGCACATCCCCCCGTAATGAGATGCTTAACTGAACAAGTGTGGTCTAACTAAGGGCTTATTTTGCCGTTGCATTAACTCACGGCTCCTGAACTCAATCCGACAGTTGATGAAGGCCAACACACCATGCGCCTTCTTAACAGCACTGCCAATCCCCACGGCAGCTTCGAATGTCCTATGTTCACGGTCCCCAAGATCTCGCTGATCCTCCACACTGGAAAATCTGGTTTCAAATTTGTCCTTATGAATGGAATCACTCCAGATTTATCAGGGCGGAATTCCATTTGCCACTTCTCAGCCCTGCTCAGCATTCTATTGATGTTCTGCTCTAACCGCTGACTACCCTCCAGACTATCCACAACATCCGAACTTCAGTGTGATCTACAAATCTACTAAACCACTCTTCTACTTTCTCATCCAGGTGCTTTATAAAAATTGCAAGGGGTCCCAGACGAGATCCCTGCAGAACACCATTGGTCACCGACCTCCATGAGGAATTCGAATTATCTACAACAACCCTTTGCCTTCGGTGGACAGGGCAAATCAATTCTGGATCCACCAAGCAAGGTCTCCTTGGATCCCAGTGCATATTACTTGCTGAATGAGCCTCGCATGGCTAACTTTATCAAATGCCAAACTGAAATTAATATACACTACATCCACTGCTCTGCCTGCATCAATCCGTTTTGTTACGTCCTCACAGAATTCAATTAGGCTGGTAAGGCACGACCTGCCCTTGACAAAGCCATGCTGACTAACCCTAATCAGTCTATGTCTCTCCAAATGCTCACAAATCCTGCCTCTCAGGATCTTCTCCAACAACTTGCTCACCACTGAAGTGACACTCACTGGTCTGTAATTTCCTGGCTTATCTCTACTCCCTTCCTTGAACAGCAGAACAACATTTGCAAACTTTCAATCATCTGGTACTTCTTCCGTCCCAAATGATGATGAAATGTTTAACGCCGGAGGCTCCCTCCTCGCTTTTCACAGTAGCCTGGATTATATCACGTTCGGTCCCGGCGATTTATTTAACATACTGTTTTTCAAAAGCACCAGCACATCCAGTTTCTTAATGTCTATATGCTTTTTGGGCAGCATCTCCCTTATGGTAGTAACAGTACTCACTTCTTTAACCTCATACCCTTCAACACCTCCACACTGCCAGTGTCCTCCACAGTGAGAACTGAAGCAAAATACTCATTTAGCTCCTCTGCCATCTCCTGGATCCCCTGCTATTATTTCCTGACCTCACTCTTGAGCGGTCCTGTATCCACTCTCATCTCTTTTGTTTTACATGGTGGCTTATTCTATCCACCGTTATATTGTTTCTGTCCACCTTGACTTTATTTGCTAAATTGCTTTTATATTTCATTCTTTCGTCCCAATGATCTTTAGCTGCTTTTTGCAGATATTTAAAAGTTTTGCAGTCCGCGATGTTTTCCCGCAGATATTTGTCTTGTTCTACGTCCTCTCTGTTGTTGTCACATTAGCTCTGAATTCCCTTGACAGCTCCGGTTACAATATTTTGCAATTTGAATATTTCTCTTCATTTTTGGAATATACCTATCCTGCACCTTCCTCATTTCCCCCCTGTAAACCCATGTACTGTCACCCCTGACTGCATCTCCTTCCAATTTGCTTTTACCAACTCCTCTCTCGTACTACTGTAATTTCATTAACGCCGCTGATACACTGCTACGTTAGACTTTAGTTTCACCCTGTCAAATTTCTATTTGAACTCAATCTTCATGTGATCACTACTTCCTAAGGGTCCCTATAGTGTTCTCGCATAGGAGTAAAAGAACACTGAACTGAACCAGTCAATGAAGCGGTCCCAGTAAGATTAACCGTTTACTGTTCACTCTTCCACATTAAAGTACGGTGAAAACTGTTGATAAAACAATAGAAAATATATACAGTATTTGTTTCCTTCTTGACATCACATTTACATCATAAATACTTACAAAAGTAAAACTACAGCAACTATCTTACATTAAAGTGCAACATACAGTCAGAATCTACCTACGCCATCGACTGGCTTTAAATACACTTCAACAAAAACTATCCGCAACTCTTTAAATAACAAAAAACATAAACTTTATCAACCGTCATTACTTTCAACAAAGTCAGCGTTAACATTTTTAAGTCAACTTATCGATTATCTCATGAACTTACGGCGTTGCTTCACTAATGTTTCTAGTGCGTAGAATGAAAACTTTTCTCGCGTTGATCCTGCACACACAAAACCCATCCTTCCCGTTTCTCCAAACCAGTATTTTCCCATAAGACGTGGCGTAACTGGGTGTGACGTCATCGCATGCCGCGAAATGTCACAGACAACGAATTTACTTTAATCAACCTTAACTTTAACTAGAAAACGATAACAAACGAATTACCAAAGCGAAAATATAATAAACTAAACAAATACCTTAAAGGCAACACAGAAGCCATCCTGCATAACCTCAAGCGAATAGTTAGACTTTACTTGCACCCTGTCAAATTTCAATTTCAACTCAATCTTCTTGTGATCACTACCTCCTAAGGGTCCATTTACCCCAAGTTCCATAATCGCCTCTGGGTCATTATAAAACACGCAATCTGGAAAGGCTGATCCACGAGAAACTGGTCTGCGAAGCTCTGATAGGAAATCACTCTCTTGAGATTCATTACCAACCTGATTTTTCTCATCTAACTGCACATTAAAATCTCCCACGACGATCATCACATTTCCCTTTTGACAATCCTTTCCTATTTCCCGTTGTAGTCCCTAAATTTAAGAGACTACCTTACAGGTATATGGAGGAAATGAAGGTGGATGGTTATACGGGAGGCAGGGTTTAATGGACGGCAGAACATTGTGGGCCGAATGGCCTGTACTGTGCTTTGTTCTCTTTGTCCTTTGTTATTGCCACCACAATCTTTAACACGACCACAGTCAGAACCCTAAGGTGTCGTTCCTCTGGTCCGGGAGGGTTATTTACCTTTCGGTCCTTCAGCTTTTTGAGCACCTGCTCTGCTGGAACAGTAACTTCAGCCTCCTGTCTGCCTTCACTCAGTACAACATCAGGCCTTCCACGCTAGTCTTCCACAGTGAAGACTGACGTAAAATACACATCCGGTTTATCAACCATCTCCTCGTCCCCCGTTATTATTTCTCCTGCCTCATTTTATTGCGGTCTTATATCCACACTCGTTTCCCTTTTATTTTTAACATAATGGGGAAAAACTTATATTACGGACTTTACAACAACACGTAGGAAATGCTGGTGGAACACAGCAGGCTAAGCTAGGCAGCATCTATAGGGAGAAGCGCTGTCGACGTTCCGGGCCGAGACTCTTCGTCAGGACTAACCAAAAGGAAAGATAGTAAGAGATTTGAATGGGGAGGGGGAAATGCGAAATTATCGGAGAAGACCGGAGGGGGTGGGATGAAGCTAACAGCTGGAAAGATGATTGGTGAAAGTAATACAGAGCTGGAGAAGGGAAATGATCATGGGACGGGAGGCCTCCAGAGAAAGAAAGGAGAGTGGGGGGAGCATCAGAGGGAGATGGAGAACAGGCAAACAACTAAATATGTCAGGGATGGGGTAAGATGTGGAGGAGGGGCATTAACGGAATTGAGAGAAGTCAATGTTCATGCCATCAGGTTGGAGGATACCCAGCCGGTATATAAGGTGTTGTTCCTCCAACTTGAGTTTGGATTCATTTTGACAATAGAGGAGGCCATGGATACACACATCAGAATGGGAATGGGACGTGGAATTAAAATGTGTGGCTACTGGGAGATCCTGCTTTTTCTGGCGGACCGAGCGTAGGTGTTCAGAGAGACCTTCTCCCAGACTACGTTGGGTCTCACCAATATATAAAAGGCCACACCGGGAGCACCGGACGCAGTATACTACACCAGCCGACTCACAGGTGAAGTGTCGCCTCAACTGGAAAGGACTGTCTGGGGTCCTGAATGGTGGTGAGGGATGAGGTGTAAGGGCAGGTGTAGCACTTGTTCCGTTTACAAGAATTAAGTGCCAGGAAGGAGATCGGTGGGAAGAGATGGCGGGGGGGACGAGTGGACAAGGGAGTCGCGTCGGGAGCAATTCCTGCGAAAAGCAGAAAGAGGGGAGGGGGGAAATCACTGACTTTGATATTATTTGCCAGCATGCCTTCATATTTCATCTTTTCCCTCCTAATGATTCTTCTGTTGCTCTCTGTAGGTTTTTAAAAACTTCCCGTCCTCTGTCTTCCCACTAACTGTGCTTTGTTGTATGCCTTTTCTTTTGCCTTTACAATAGCTTTGATTTTCCTTGTCAGCCACGCTTATATTATTTTCCCCTCCGAGTATATCTTCAGTTTTGGTATACTCATGCCCTGTACTTTGGTCACTTTCCCCAGGAACGCACGCCATTGCTGCTCTGCTGACATTCCTGCAAGCAGCTCCTTCTAATATACTTTGACCATCTTCTCTCTCATCCCACCGAAATTTCGCTTATTCCACTGAAATACTGCTACATCAAACCTCCCTATCAAATTTCAAGTTGAGCACAATCACATTGTGATCACTGGTTCCTCAGGGTTCGTTTGTCGTAAGCTCACTAATCGCCTCAGGTTCATTACATAATACTGATACGGTACAGCTGATTTGTGATGTGTTCTTTGTTTGGACAAAACATTCAGGGTTCGGACAGTGGAGTCTGCATATGCCCTGAGTTATTCAAGTTGGTCGATTATTTAAACCAAGAGTCATAAATATCTGGCTCTCACTTGCTGAGAAGATGGCAATTAATGGATCTTGGCTTGGAGCAGGGCCAGTAAAAAAGATGAGAAAGGTCACACGTAAGATGTGTAATCTTTGACCGCCTGCCACACTATCCACAACATCCCAAACCTTTATGTTTTCAGCAAAATACCCTCCACTTCCTCATCCAGGTCATTTATAAAAATCACAAAGGGTAGGGGTTCCGAAACAGATCCCTGAAGCACACCACTGGTAGCGGCCTCCGTGCAGAATAAGACCCGTCTACAACCGCTCTTTGCCTTCTGTTGTGGGCAAGTCAGTTCTGGATCAATAAAGCAATATCCCTGTGGATCCCATGCCTCCTTACTTTCTCAATAAGCCTCGTATGGGGTACCTTATCAATTGCCTTGCTGAAATCCATGTACATTACATCTACAGCTCTGCCTTCATCAATGAGTTTCGTCACATCCTCAGAAAACTCAATAAGGCTCGTAAGGAACGACTTGCCTTTGCCAAAGCCATGCCAACTCTTCCTAATCATATTATGCCTCCTTGAGAACAACTGCTCCCAATTTATGCTCCCAGGTCCCTGCCTAAAAGCATCATATTCCTCCCACCCCAATTTAATATTCTCTCAAATTATGCGCTCCTATCCAATCTACCGCTATGGTAAATGAGGTGGAGTTGTGATCACTACGTCGAAAATTCTCTCCCACCGAGGGATCTTATACCTGAACAGGTTCACTTCCAATTCCCAGATGAAATACTGCCTCTCATCTAGTTGGCCTATCTACATATTGCTTCATTATTATCATTTTCTGTAGCTGTTTTTACGGCATTTTTCTTTTAGGTTATTTTATCAGAATGTATACCCGGACGGTAAAGTCAATATGATAATTGTAGAATGATTGGATGCTTTACCCCTCACAGTGAGATATTCGGGCCAGAATGGTCGGGAATAGTGAAGTATCAAGGGTTCCTTTATAACTACCAGTCACGAACGTGAGGTGATCAGCTGGGGCTTGTTCATTGCGCTAATGAAATGCTGACACCTTTGATATAAATTAATGCGAGCTGTTCGTCTGCTGTTCCGTTTTGGTAATAAAAACTAGGAATATGCTACTTTGAACTTATTCATCAGACCATAAGATATAGGAGCAGAAAAAGGCCACTTGGCCCATTACCTAATCTGTCTACGTCCTTCCGCAGCCTCCCTACCCCCTCAAAGCTATCTGCCCCTCCATATATCGTCAAATAATCTACAAATATTGCAAGAAAACCATCAATTCCCCCATCCAAACCATTAACATAACGTAAAAAAAACGGTTCAAACATCGGGCCCTGTGGAACGCCGCTAGTCACCCGCAGGCGAGCAGAAAATGCTCCTTTTTTCCCACTCTGAGCTTCCTACACATCAGCTATTGGTTTATCCGTGCTAGAAACAAGGGATTGTAGACTGTTAAACAGCCGCATCTGTGTCGCTTCTCACCTGCATTCTGAAAATCCAAGTGGACAACATCAATCGATTCTCCGTTATCCATACTGCTTGTTATTTTTTCAAAGAATTCCAAAGCATTTGTCAGGCAAGATTTTCCCTTGAGGACAATGCTGACTATGACCTACTTTCCCAACTGCCTCCAAGTTCCCTGAGACCTCATCCTTAATAATCGACTTCAACATCTTCCGAACCATTGATGCCAGACTAGCATCCGGAAAGTTTCCTTCTGTCTCCCCCCCACCCCCGCTTCTTGAAGAGTGGAATGACATTTGTGATTCCTGAAAGAGTAATAGGTAGGTTTAACAAGTACATTTAACATCAGAAAAATGTACAAAATATACATCCTGAAATTCTTTTTTCTTCGCAAACATCCACGTAAACTGAGGTGTGCCCCAACGAATGATTGACAGGTAAACGTTACAACCGCGAAGCCCCCCAGCTCCCCCTCCCATTCACAAGCAGCAGCAAGACCACGACCCCCTTCCTCACCAGCAAAACATAAGCACTGACGCCCTCCACCGAGCACTCAAGCGTGCGGCAAAGTATCAATAGAGAGACAGACTTGCAGTGTCTTCCTCATCACTCATGCTTCCCTGATCTTTTCAGCCACGCCAGGTGACTTATGTAACTTCCACAAAAGGTTTTAATGAGGATCCAACCCCCATCCTTCTACAGTCCAGCGAGTACAGGCCATCAAACGTTCCTCGTATGATAGCCCTATCATTACTGGAATCATCATTGTGAGCCTCCAATGCCAGCATGTCTTTGCATAGATGAGGAGCCCAAACGGTTCACAATACTCAAGGCGAGGCGTCATTAGTGCCTTATAAAGCCTCAGCATCACATCCCTGCAGTTACATTCCAGAGCTCTTGACATAAATTCTAACATTGCACTTGCCTTCTTCACCACCGACTCAACCTGCAAGTTGACCTGTAGAGAGTTTTGCCGAAGTGTCCCAATCCCTTTTGCATCTTTTGGATTTTCTCCTTATATAGAGAATATTCTGCACAATTATTTCTTCAGGCAAAGTGTATGACCATGCATTCTCCAGCAATATATTTCATTTGCCACTTACTTGCCCATTCTCCTAATCTTCCAAAGTCGTTCTGAAACCGTCCCGTTCCTCAAACTACCTGGTCCTCCACTACTCTTCATATAATTTGCAAACTTGTCAACAATCCGTATATTCTATCATCCAAATCATTGATACGCAACATAAAAAGAATCACCCCAACAGCGACCCCTGTGGTCATCACTAGTGACTGGTATCGACCGAGAAAAGGATAATTTTTCCCCACTGACTGGCGCCTAATAATCGGCCAACGTAATAACCATGCTAGTAACTTCCCTGTCATACCATGGGCTCTTAACATGGTTAGCAGACTCATGTCTGGCACCTTGTCGAAGGCCTCCTTAAAACTAAAGTATGCAACATGCTCTGCATCTCCTTTATCTTTCCTACTTGTAAGCCCCTCAAAGAATTCCGACAGCTTGCTCAGGCAAGATTTTCCTTTAAAGAAACCATGTTGTTTTTGTCCATCTTCTCCTCTGTTACCAAGTATTCCAAACTCTCATCCTTAACAATTGACTCCAAGTATCTCCCTTGCTCCCTCCTTCAGAACCCGACGGTGCAGCTCAGCTGCTCGGCTGATATATGCACCGTTCGGTCGTTCACCTTTCTGAGCACCTTCTCGCTTGTAATAGTAACAGCACTGGCTTCCCTTCCCTCACACCCTTCCACATCTGGCACACACCGAGTGTCTAACACAGTGAAATCTGATGCAAAATACTCATTTAATTCATCTGCCACCTCCTTGTCCCCCGTTATCATTTCTCCGACCTCATTTTCCAACAGTCCCATATCTACTCTCGTCTCTCTTTTACTCTTTGTACTTGAAAAAAGCTTTTTCTATTCTATTTGATATTTCTTGCTTGATTGCTTTCATATTTTATGTTTTCCCTTCGAATGATTTTTAGGTGATTTCTGCAGGTTCTTAATCCTTACATACTGTCCGGGTCAAATTTGACCCGGTGGACATTTGACAGCAGTAAAAACAACCTCAATGCCATTTTTTTAGCCGAAATTCGATGGCCTTTCCTACAGTGACCCGAAATACGCAAAAGTGAAAACATTCTCCTGCGTCGCTTCAGCCAGGGGCAGCGGTCTAGAATCAGCACGTCTCCAGACCGCGGAAATCCGGAACTCTGAAGGCGTGCTATTCTTCCAGGCTGCGTCCTCGGCATTTCAAAAAGGGCTGGTCGTGAGGCCCCGAGACCGTGTCCCATTCCTGAAAAGAACCGAAGTCTGACTGTAGTTACTGGTCAGGGTCTTCAAACACGCTTCCAAATAACACGCAAAATGGAGCAATTGCACTGGCATTTTATTTGCAAATCTTCCCCGTTCCTACAAACTGGTACCTCACTTCATTCTTCAGCTCCTCCCTGAATTTTCTCTGTGCTAGTCCGTGGATACACGTGTTGGTGCAGGTACTGAGAGAAGACAACATAAACCCACATTGCTGTTCGAAATAGGTCGGGTTGCTGAGATATCTGTCTGTATAGAAATAGTTTTCGGTTTGCCGACTCATTGAATATACGACATAGGGCATAATATAATAATATAAAATTCGCTGAACGAGCGAACAACAGAATTATTAACTTTCTCCGATTTGCCACCTCGGGATCATTCCGATTTTCGCTGCTTTTTCGAAGTTGCTGGCGAACTCTATTTGTCACTAGAATCTGATTAACGATGAAAACATTAAAGAGCAGAATTAAACTGATAGGTAATAACGGTGTTGTGATGCTGTCAAATACCTCGTAGGCTTTCCACAGCGGTGAGGTGAAGTATTCAGCTACGGGAACACAACGCCATCGATCCACTGCGAAGTAAAATGGAATGGCCTGGGCACAACACGATGCACTCACTGTTGCCACCACCACAGTCGCTGTTCTCTCGGTGCAATATCGGTTCCGCAGCTTCTCACAGCAGATGGCGACGCAGTGATCGAAAGTGAAAGCTACCGTCAACCAAACGGAACATTTCCAGGTTGCGAGACTCAAGACAAGTAGCAGAGAACATGCCGGAGTTACGAACAGGAAATCAGCAAACAAATAGATATAATTTATCCTCTCCAATATGATAACAACGATGACCACCATCAGATCGGCTGCCGCCATTGTCACGAGGTAGAGAGTGATGCATTTGGACAGACCGCATTTCCCGCGGGACAGGATCACAATCGCCGTGAAATTAACTGAAATAAGTTATTTTTAAAACAATTACAATCAGTTACCGCAGAATGATTCGTGTTACTTTAATTACGTAGTGTGAGGAACAGTCGATCGGGAATTGTCTGGAGTCACGGTACAGCCCATTGGCACTGACCGAGATGGGATGTGGATCAATCAGATTTCAAGTTATGATGTACAATTGAGGTCTCGCCAGTTTCTCATCCAGAAATTAACCACCAAATGGAAAACCGGAGGCTGGCAGCACAGCATTGCCCGAAGATGAAGTTTTCAATAAATAATCGATTAGATGGGTAAAAGGAAAATGAAAAAGGAGCAGCCAATGACCGGGAAGGTTATTTTAATAGGACACATTACACCCCTCTCTTCAGGAGACGGTAGCGCTAAAAAGGACAAAGTCGTGGAGTAATGGCCGCAGACACTGGTTTGAGGAGAAAGCTACTCCTGTTTGGAGAAACAGGACAGACTGACAACTCTTACAACCCACCTTTCATTTGTATGACTGCGTTGTCTCAGCCCATCGGGAAGGAACCATGAGAGAGAGAAATGCTTGCTGATTGAACAACTTTTGGCCTCATTTTAAGCAACCTCCTTGTGATAATTAACCTGATTCTGTTTCTGATTCAGTCTCATTACAAATATAAAACTGTGTGAAACGATATTACCATGTATTTCTTTCACTGAAAAACACTGCACAGCTTCTGCGTTAATTTGCTTCTTCAGCATAAACTTTCACGGTATTACGAGAGGAATTGTGCTGGGACTGCCCGCGGTCAGAGAGTGGCAACGCGGCACAGAGCGGGTTCAGCGACTCATTGCTGTCACTGTCGGGATTTCAGGAGAAGCCGTATCTTTGCAACCTGTCCTGACGAATTCCTCACGAAGGGTCTCCATACATACTGCCGGACCCTTCGCGAGTACTCCGTCTGGACAGAATGCATTTAATAAATGTATTAAACTCCTCAATGATATACCCACTTAAAATTTATCCATTTAAAATTTCAAACTTAAACGGGATTTACATTTAGAACCTTAATTACAGTGAAAGTTTTATTCAATACTCCATTAACAGAGGACCATAAAGCACCCAGGTCATATGCACCCTGGGCATCAAGATACTGTTATTCTGCGATGCTGCGAACGGAATCCAAACGCATTACATAACCTGGAACACCGAGTGCAGCAAGCACCGGGCAGTAAATTCTGACGATGCTGTAAATTGCGGAATATCCCGTTTTCTGCATAGAGCTGCGATGAGTTGTACAAATTGTCCCAACTGCCTGAACGCACTGACTCGATGAGTTCATATACACCCGCCGGAACCCCAATTAAATCTGTCAGTGTTCCCAATGGTCTCACTGGACACAAACCTCTGAACAAACACAAAGTGTCAAATTTTTACACATTGTCTCATTGTCTATTATATTTACCTCTTCAAGGAGAATTGGGCATTCATTTGATGTTTTTACCAAACACTTTCAGTGAAGAGGGTCAGTATAATTTCTGCTTCGCAATGCTTGAAGTGCTAAACATATTTTTATCATTATACTCTTATTTTTTTGGAAAACGATACAATCTCCTTCAGTAACCCATTGATTATAACATTGTTATTAGCGGGAGGGGCAAGAAGATGAAGCGCGTTCCCTGTGGGGGAAATGTGCGATCAGTCTCCCTTGACCGGGGCAGCTTCGTCGCCGTCTTGACTTTTCAGCGCCAGTAGTTCTTCAGGTGACAGCATCAGCTCGCTGAATTTTCAAAGAGAAATTTGATTGTGTTCGTAAATATCTTATTATTTCAACGTCCAAGAAATCTGAGCACCTGCAGAAATGCCCTACACAAGGAACCGTCTGTGACAATTCACCACCCGCAGGCATAAAGAAAAATCCCTCCTTGTCTCTGCTGTAAACGGATATCCTTCTGTGCTGTGTCCTGGAGATGGTGAGGGAGGTGGGCGGCATGTTTCTCTTCATCAGTCGCGGAACGGGGAGGGGCTGTGTGCCCACCGCATAGATTTTGTTTCAAGAATATACAGCATGACATAAAACACAGAGAATAATAAATTATCTGGATGACTTGCTGCTATACTACAGATGGTCAGGTCTGATGCCGTGGCCGTTACTGAATCGTGGCTCGGGATGGTTGTAGTTGGGACTTGAATGTCCAAAGTTACACAGTGTATTGGAGGGATGGGAAATTTGGCAGCGGGGTTAGCGTGGATGAGCTGGTAAAGAAAGGCATCAAATCATTGGGAAAAAGGTGAGATAGCACTGGAAAATGTTGAATCCTTATGGATTGAGTGCAGAAACTTCGAGGGTAAAAGGTCCCCGATGACAGGCCTCCATACAGTAGCTGGGAAGTGGAATACAGGAAAGACTGCAGGAGAATCAGATTAGTAATTGATCTCAAGAGAGTGAATTTGTTGAATGCTTACGAGATGGCTTTTTCGAGCAGTTTTTCGTTGAACCGGCTAAGAGATCGGTTATACCGGATTGGTTGTTATATAATGAAGCAGAGGTGACTGGAGAGCGTAAGGCAAAAGAACCGTAAGGAGCCAGTGATCACAATATGACTGAGCTCAACTAGAGATTTGACAAGAAGAAAGTTATGCCTGACGTAGCAATGTATCAGTGGAGGAAAAAAAATAAAGTTGTATGAGAGAGGAGTTGGCCAAAGTAAATTTGAAGGAAATGCTGGCAGGGATGAGGGTAGAACAGAAATGGAATGAGTTTCAGGGAACAAGTGAGGAACATAGCGGATAGAGACATTCCAAACTCAGATAAATACTCAAGTGGCAAAATAGTACAACCGTGGCTGACAAAGGAAGTCAGAGCTAATGTAAAATCAAAAAGAAGTGGCGGAGAGAAGTCATGATGCTGCTAAACAGCGACTCCTTTGCTTGGATCTTCCGGAAAAGCTCTATTTCAATCTTTGGTATCTCTGTTTTCCCTTTTCAATGTTTTATTGAAGACCCTGACCAGGAGTTACAGTCTGACTTCGGTTCTTTTCAGGAATGGGACACGGTCTCGGGGCCTCACGACCAGCCCTTTCTGAAATGCCGAAGACGCAGCCTGGAAGAATAGCACGCCTTCAGAGTTCCGGATTTCCGCGGTCTGGAGACGTGCTGATTCTAGGCCGGTGCCCCTGGCTGAAGCGACGCAGGAGAACACAGAACATCGGCAGCAGCGGGTTCGCTGCCGGTGGTTTGTGTCCAAAGAGCTGCACCTTTCTGGGGTGGACTCTCTGGGCGCGGAGCTCGGAAAGAGCGACGCAACAGACTTTTAACATCATCAATCTACGAGTTGTTTGTTATCTCTCCCCTCTCGCTGTGAAACGGGGACACCTCATTTCCCCTTATTAGGGAGAGGGAGAGCCTGTGGTATGTCGAATTACCAGTGAACAAGTAGTCTTTGGGGTTCTGGAAGTCTGAGTCTTTATTGATGTTTTGCTGCACGCTTCAGTTCTCGGGGGGGGCGCTGATGCTTGGAGGCCGCTGCTTGTGCTTGGGAGAGGGGAGCTGGGGGGAGCTTTGAGGTTCTAACGTTTAACTGTCATTCATTCTTTGGGGCGTTCCTCTGTTTCCCTGGATGTTTGCGAAGATAAAGAATTTCAAGATGGATATTGTATACATTTCTCTGACATTAACTATACCAGTTAAACCTACCTATTAGTCTTTCAAGAGTCACATATGTCATTCCACTCTTTAAGAAAGCAGAGAGGCAGAAGGAAACTACCGGTCAACTATTCTGACTTCAGTGGTAAGGAAGATGTTGAAGTCGATTATTAAGGATGAGGTCTTCGGGAAGTTGGGAAAGTAGGTCATAGTCAGCATTGCCCTCAAGGGAAAATCTTGCCTGACAAATGCTTTGGAATTCTTTGAAAAAATAACAAGCAGTATGGATAACGGAGAATCGATTGATGTTGTCTATTTGGTTTTTCAGAATGCAGGTGAGAAGCGACACAGACGAGGCTGTTTAACAGTCTACAAGCCCTTGTTTCTAGCACGGATAAACCAATAGCTGATGTGTAGGAAGCTCAGAGTGGGAAAAAAGGAGCATTTTCTGCTCGCCTGCGGGTGACGAGTGGCGTTCCACAGGGGCCTATGTTGAAACCGGGCTTTTTTTACGTTATGTCAATAGGTTGGATGGGGGAATTGATGGTTTTCTTGCAATGTTTGTAGACTCTTTGAAGATATATGGATCTGAAGGGAGTTTTGATTAGGTAGGGAGGCTTCGGAAGGACGTAGACAGATTAGGTAATGGGTCAAGTGACCTTTTTCTGCTCCTATATCTTATGGTCTGATGAATAAGTTCAAAGTAGCATATTCCTAGTTTTTATTTCCAAAACATAACAGCAGACGAGCAGCTCGCATGAATTTACATCAAAGGCGTCAGCATTTCCTTCGTGCAATGACCAAGCCCCAGCTGATCACCTCACGTTCGTGACTGGTCGCTATAAAGGAACCCTTGCTACTTCGCTATTCCCGACCATTCTGGCCCGGACATCACACTGTGAGGGGTAAAGCATCCAATCATTCTACAATTATCATATTGACTTTACCGTCCGGGTATACATTCTGATAAAATAACCGAAAACAAAAATGCCGTGAAAACAGAGACAGAATATGATTATATTGAAGCAATATGTAGACAGGCTAACTAGATGAGGGACAGTATTTCACCTGGTAATTGGAAATGAACTTGGTCAGGTGAACCTCGGTGGAAGGCATTTCGGAGTTAGTGATCGCAACTCCATCTCCTTTAGCGTAGCGATAGAGAGGATAGGAGCAGACAATTTGAGAGAACATATATGATGCTATTAGTCAGGAACTTCGGAGCAGATGTTCTCAGGGAAATGCACGGCAGAGATGTGGCAAATGTTCAGGGAATATTTGCAGGGAAAGGATGGGAGGGTAAAAGAAGTTCAAAGGATGTGAAAAATCTAGTTAGAAAGTAAAGAAAAGTTTATGAAAAGTTCAAGAAGCTAGATACTGTAATCGCTCTGGAAAACTACAAGGGATGCCAGGAAGGAGCTTTAGAATAAAATTAGTAGAGATAGAGGGGACCATGAGAAGGCCTTGGCGAGCAGAGTTAAGGAAAACTCCAAGGTATTCTGCAAATATATTAAGAGCAAGAGTATGAGCCGTCTGCATTTTGCAGACAGTGATCACAATACTATCTTCTTTACCATAGCATTGAAGAGGGATAGGAACCGACAAGTTAAGGAAAGGTTTAATTGGAGTAAGGGGAAAGTGAGGCCATCAGGCAGGAATTTAGAAGCATAAATGGGAAACAAATGTTCTCAGGGAAACGTACGGACGAAAGGTGGCAAATGTTTAGCGGATATTTGTGTTGGGTTCTAATTAGCTGCGTCTAACAAGACAGGGAAAGGATGCTACGATACAGGAAAAGTGACGTACAAAAGCTGTTGTAAATCTAGTCAAGAACAAAAGAAGATCTTACGAATTGTTCAAAAAACTAGGTAATGATGGAGATCTGGAAGATTATAAGGCTAGCAGGAAGCAGCTTAAGAATGAAATTAGGAGAGTCAGAAGGGGCCATGAGAAGGCCTAGGCGGACAGGATTAAGGAAAACCCCAAGGAATTCTACAACTATGTGAAGAACAAAAGGATAAGACGTGAGAGAGTAGGATCAATCGAGTGTGAGAGTGGAAATCAGTGTATGGAACCAGAGGGGATGTCAGAAGTACTTAATGAATACTTTACTTCAGTATTCACTAGGGAAAATGATCTTGGCGATTGTAGAGATGACTTGCAATGGACTGAAAAGCTTGAGCATGTGGATAGTAAGGAAGAGGATCTGCTGAAGCTTTTGGAAAGCCTCAAGTTGGTAAGTCAGCAGGACCGGACGGGATGAACCCCAGGCTACTGTGGGAAGTGAGCGAGGAGACTGGATCATCAATGAGGATGGGCGAGGTTCCAGAGGAATGGAGGGTTGCGAATGTTGTTCCCTGATTCCAGAAAATTAGTAGAGACGCCCAGGAGATTATCGACCAGTGAGTCTCACTTCAGTGCTTGGGAAGTTGATTGAGAAGATCCTGAGAGGCAGGATTTATGAGCATTTGTAGAGGTATAATATGATTAGGAATAGTCAGCAGAGCTTTGTGAAAGGCAGGTCGTGCCTTACGAGCCTGGCTGAAGTTTTTGAGGATGTGACTAAACACACTGATGAAAGTAGAACCGTAGAAGTAGTGCATATGGATTTTACTAAGGCATTTGATAAGGTACCCCATTCAAGGCTTATTGAGAAAGTAAGGAAGCATGGGATCCAAGTGGACATTGCTTAGTTGATCCAGAACTGGCTTGCCCACAGAAGGCAAAGTGTGGTTGTAGACAGGTCATATCGTACATGGAGGCCGGTGACCAGTGGTGTGCCTCAGGGATCTGTTCTGGGACCCTTACTCTTTTTGATTTCTATAAATGAACTGGATGAGGAACTGAGGGATGGGTTAGTAAATTTGCTGATGACGCAAAGGTTGCGGGTGTTGTGGATAGTTTGGAGGGCTGGCAGAGATTACAAAGGGACATTAAAAGGATGCAAAACTGGGCTGAAAAGTGGCTGATGCAGTTCAACCCAGATAACTGTGAAGTGATTGGTTTTAGTAGGTCAAATATGATGGCAAAATATAGCATTAATGGCAAGACTTTTGGCAGTGTGGAGGATCAGAGGGATCTTGGGGTCCGAGTCCATAGGACACTCAAAGCTGCTGCACAGGTTGACTCTGTGGTCAAGAAGGCGTACGGTGCATTGGCCTTCATCAACTGTGGGATTGAGTTTAGGAGCCGAGAGGTAATGTTACAGCTATACAGGACCCTGGTCAGACCCCACTTAAGGTACTGTGCTCAGTTCTGGTCGCCTCACTACAGGAAGGATGTGGAAACCATAGAAAGGGTGCAGAGGAGATTTACAAGGATGTTGCCTGGACTGGGGAGCATGCCTTATTAGAATAGGCTGAGTGAACTCGGCCTTTTCTCCTTGGAGTGACGGAGGATGAGAGGGGACCTGATAGAGGTGTATAAGATGATGAGAGGCATTGATCATGTGAATAGTCAGAGCCTTTTTCCCAGGGCTGAAATGGCTAACATGGCAGGATATAGTTTTAAACTGTTTGGAAGCAGGTACAGAGGAGATGTCAGGGGTAGGTTTTTTTACACAGAGAGTGGTGAGTGCGTGGAATGGGCTGCCGGCGACGGTGGTGGAGGCGGATACGATAGGGTCTTTTAAGGGACTCCTGGGTGGATACATGGAGCTTAGAACAATAGAGGGTTGTGGGTAAGCCTAGGGAGTTCTAAGGTAGGGACATGTTCGGCACAGATTTGTGGGCCGAAGGGGCTGTATTGTGCTGTAGGTTTTCTACGCTTCTATGTTTCTAGAATAGGACTAATCAGGTGCAATAGTGGAAACATGTGTCTGGAGCCGGAGGACTTTGTGGAGGTACGCAATAAGTCCTTCACTTCATTATTCACCACTGAAAAGGACCTTGGCAATTGTGGGGTTAACCTGCAGCAGGCTGAAACGCATGAATGTATAGACATTAAGAAAGAGGATGTGCCAGAGCTGTTGAAAGGTATTAAGCTAGTTAACTCGGCGGGACCAGACGGGATACTGTGGGAAGGGAGGTAGGAGACTGCTGAGACTCTGACGATGATCTTTGCATCATCAACAGGGGCGGAAGAATTACCAGAGGATTGAAAGGTTGCAAATGTTGTTCCGTTGTTTAAGAAGGGGAGTAGAGATAACCCAGGAAATTATAGCCCAGTGAGTCTTACTTCAGTGGTGAGCGACCTTTTGGAGAAGATCCTGAGAGGCAGGATTTATGAACATTTGGAGAGACATAATCTGATTAGGGATAGTCAGCTTGCCTTTCGCAAGGGCAGGTTGTGTCTTTCGAGGCTAATTATATTCTCTGAGGAGGTAACAAAACACATTGATGAAGGTAGAACGGTGCATGTAGTGTATCTGGATTTCAGTAAGGCATTTGATAAGGGGCCCTATGCAAGACTCATTCAGAAGGTAATGTGTCCTGGGATCCAAGGAGACCTTGCCTTGTGGATCCAGAATTGGTTTGCACACAGAAGGCAAAGATTGGCTGTAGATGATTTGAATTCACCATGGAGTTCGGTAACTAGTGGTGTTCCGCAGGGACCTGTTCTGGGACCCCTTCGCGTTGTGAAGTTTTTATGAATGCCCTGGATGTGGAAGTAAAAGTGTGGGTTAGTATGTTTGCTGATGACACAAAGGTTGGGGGTGTTGTGGATAGTCTGGACAGTTACTGCGGGACATCGATAAGATGCAAAACTGGGCTAAGAAGTGGCAGATGGATTTCAACACAGATAAGTGTGAAGTGATTCATTTAGGTAAGTCAACTGTGAAGACAGAATAATAATATTGATGATAAGACTCTTGGCAGTGGAGGTTCAGAAAGATCCTGGGGTGCATGTCTATAGGACACTCAATGCTGCTGCGCAGGTTGACAGTACTGTTAACGAAAGGCTATGGTGTGTTTTGCATTCATCAACCGCGGGACTGAGTTCAAGAACAGTGAGGTAATGTTAAGGCTATATAAGACCTTGGTTAGACCCCACTTGGAGTACTGTGTTCAGTTCTGGACACCTCGCTACAGGAAGGATGTGGACACTATAAAGAGAGTGCAGTGGATATTTACAAGGATGTGCCTGGATTGGGGAGCATGCCTTATGAGAATAGGTTGAGTGAACTTGGCCTTTTCTCCTTGGAGCGACGGAGGATGAGAGGTGACCTGATAGATGATGAGAGGCATTGATCATGTGGATAGTCAGAGGCTTTTTCCCAGGGCTGAAATGGCTAAAACGAGGGGGAATAGTGTTAAAGTGCTTGGAAGTAGGTTCAAGAGGGATATCGGAGGTAGGTTTTTTTTACACAGAGAGCGATGGGTGCTTGGATTTCACTGCCAGCAACAGTGGTGGAGGTGGATACAATAGGTTAAAAAAGAGTCTCTTAGACAGATACATGGAACTTAGAAAAATAGAGGGCTATGCGTAAGGAAATTCTAAGCAGTCTCTATAGTAGGCGACAGGGTCGGCACAACATTGTGGGCCGAAGGGCCTGTAATGTGCTGTAAACTTCTATGTTCTATATAATGTAATAACAAAGATGAAGTACATCAGATCGGATACCGCCATGGCCACCAGGAAGAGAGTAATGCATGTGGACAGACTGAGTTTCCCGTGGGACTGGATCAAAATCACCATTAAATTAACTGAAATAAGTTATGAACAAAACAAACACGAGGAAATCTGCAGATGCTGGAAATTCAAACAACAACGCATACAAAATGCTGGTAGAGCACAGCAGGCTAGGCATCCAGGCTAGCCTAGATACTGTGTTCTACCAGCATTTTGTGTATAAATGAAACAATTACTTTCACTTCCCTGGTGATGGTTAGTTTGACTTTATTCGCGTAGTGTGAATAATAGTCGATAGGGCCATTCTCTGGAGTCTGTGCCAGGGTAACTGTCCATTTGCGCTGACCGAGATGGGATATGAATAGCCAGAACAAGCTGTTTTTATGTCAGAATGCACAATTTAGATCTCGCCAGTTTCACATCGCAGGGAAAGCCGGAGGCTGACGGCGCCCTCAGGCGGCTCTGTTAGGTAGTGAACCAAGGGCCGGATACCGGTCCTGCAACGCGAGGATATCAAGAGCTGTCCCTCGGCACAGCTGGCGGCGTGATTGGGTTTAATTTTAGACTATATGACGCAATTGCACATCTTTAAAACAGTTTTTCTGATTTGTTTCCATTGAAAATGAAATGATTTAAGAACTACATCGACAAAAATGTCTTGAATTGACTTCACCGGAAACCGGGAGATATTTGGCGATGGCCAGAGAACCCTTCTGATCTCACAAGGCATGCAACAGCTCTCAGGGAGACCTGATTATAGGGACACAGAGAAAACTTACTTTGCGCTCTGTCTCGAAGAACGGAGATACCAGCGAGGCGTCCTAAATGTTGGGTGCCGCAGCGAGCGGAAACGCCAAAATCGCGAACGGGTAGCGCATGAAAGCTTAAGCACTGCCGAGACAGGAGTCATCAGTGAAACATTCGTGAGGAAATCAACATGTTCACGGGAAAATCAATATGAGCATGAAAACAATGCCCGGACATTAATTTCTGCACATTCAATAAATAGTTGGTTGGATAGTAATATTGAACGTGAAAAGGGAAGCGCCTAACGAACGGGCCATTGTAGTAAACAACAAAAACATAAGAGCGAATTAGGCCATTTGGCCCGTCGAGTCTCCTCCACCATTTCGTCATGGCTGATCCATTTTTCCTCTCAGCCCCAATCTCTTGCCTTCACCCTCCTGCCCCCCGAATAATTAAGAATCCATCAATCTCTGTCCTAAATATAGAATAAGACTTGGCCTCCACAGGAGCAACAGATTCACCCCCTCTCTGGCTGAAGAAATCCACCTCACCGTTCACTTTCTTCCATCTGCCACTTCTTTACCCAATCTCCTCATCTATCTCATCTATCTGTGGCATCGTCAGCAATCTCTGCAACAAAATCATCAATTCCATCATCCAAATCGTTGACGTATAACGTAAAAAGAATCAATCTCACGGCAGACCCCGGCAGCCAATCATAAAAGGCTTCCTTGATTCCCACTCTTTGCCTGCCGCCAATCAGACAATGCTTTATCCATGCTAGAATCGTTCCTGTATTTCCAGGGGCTCGTAACTTGTTAAGCATCCTCGTGTGTAGCACCTTGTGAAAGGCCCTCTGAAAATCCAAGTACACATCACCCAAGTGTCCTTTGTCTATCCTTTCTGTGATTTCTTCAAATAATCCCAACAGATCTGTCAGGCAAGATTTTCCCTTGAGGAGGCCATGCTGACTACCGCCTGCTTTATCACGTGCTTCCAAGTACCCCGAAACCACATACTTAACAATCAACTCCCACACTTTCCCAACGTCAGATACATAGAGTACCTGACCAATAATTCCTTTTATCTCCCCCTCTCACTTCCTGAACAGTGGAGTGACATTTACAATTTTCCAGTCTTCCAAAACCATTGCAGAATCTGGTGATTGCTGAACGATCATTATGAATGCCTCCACAATCTCTTCAGCAACCTCTTTCAGAACCCTGGGGTGTACACCGCCTGGTCAGGTGACTTACCTAACTTCAGACCTTTCAGTTTCCGAAGAACTTTCTTCCTAATGATAGTAACTTCACACACTTCATGACCCCTGACACCTGGAGCTTCCACCATAATGCTAGTGTCCTCCACAATGAAGACTGATGAAAAATACTTATTCCATTAATCTGCCGTCTCCTTGTCCCCTCCCCCCATTACTACCTCCATAGCATCACTTTCCAGAAGTCCAATAATCACTCTCACCTCTCTTTTACATTCTATGTAACTGAAGAAACTTTTGGTATCCTCTTTAATATTATTGGCTAGCTTACCTTCGTATTCCATCTTTACCTTCTTAATGACTATTTTAGCATTCTGTGGTATTTAAAAGCTTCACAGTCTTCTAACTTCCCACTATTTTTGCTCTATAATATGCCCTCTCTTTGCCTTTCATGCTGTCTTTGGATGCCTCTTGTCAGCCACAGTCATGCCATCTGGTCTTTGGAATACTTCTTCCTCATTAGAATGGGTTTATCCTGTGCCTTCCGAATTGCTTCCAGAAATTCCAGCCATTGCTGCTCTGCCGTCATCCCTGCCAGTCAATTCCTTTCTCATGCCTGTGTCACTCCCTTTACTCCACTGTGATACTGATACATCTGACTATAGCTTCTACTTGTCAGATTCAGGGTAAATTCGATCATATTACGATCACTGGCCCCTAAAGGTTCCTTTACCTTAAGCTCCCTACTCAATTCCAGTACATTGCACCACACCTAAGGCAGAATATCTGATCCTCTAGTGGGCTCAACCACCAGCTGCTCTAAGAAGCCATCTCATAGCTACTCTAGACATTCCCTCTAATGGGATCCACTTCTCCATGGATTGTCACCTTGTCGTGGTGGAGAAGCTCGTGTGGTCCTGAGATCCTGAAAGCGATGCCTTTTGGAGCTACGCTCCTGGTAGGGTCACCCATGGCGGTGAGGTCGTGGGTGAGGTCCCTGACAAAGAACAATCCCACCAGGACCTCAACGGTGGAACAGGCGGACGAAGTTACTTCGAACTCAACAACTATGAAGGCTGCAACAAATCTATCAGCTCCCATCGTCGTGGTTTCCATGCCACTGGAATCGGTTGGTTGATTTGTGAAGTATTGCGTGTTGCTTGGAGCGCAGCATCAAATGCACATTAATTCACCCTGCACTTTCAGAGGGAGTTGCTAAAGTCAGATGTATCGGCATTACAGTGGAGAAAAGGGACTTACAGAGGCATGAGAGGAGCTGCCCAAAGTAAATTGGATTGGGGCTCTTGCAGAGTTAATGGCTGAGCAGCAATGGCAGGAATTTCTGGGAGCAACTCGGAAGGCACGGGATAGATGCAACACAAAGAAAAAATATTCCAAAGGCAGAATGATGCAACTTTGGCTGACAAAGGAAGTTAAGGCCAACATAAAAGCAGAAGAGAGGGTATATAATGGAGCAAAATTAGTTGGAAGTTATTGGCCTTATTTCAAACAATACCAATGGGACCTACAGGGAAGAAGTCATCACCCTGACACAGTGGTGTCAAGAAAACAACCTCTCCCTCAATGTCAGAAAAAGAAAGGAGCTGGTTGTGGATTACAGGAGGAATGGAGACGAGCTAAACCCTATTGACGTCAATGGATCTGGGGCTGAGAGGGTGAACAGCTTCAAGTTCCTCGGCATCCACATCACCGAGGATCTCACGTGGTCTGTACACACCGACTGTATGGTGAAAGAGGAGCTGTTGTGCCTTTTTGTGCCAGATGGTTGAGTAAGTTTGATGTGGGCTTCCAAATCCTTAGAACCTTCTACAGGGCACAATTGAGAGCATCCTGGCTGGCTGCATCACCGCCTGGTATGGGAACTGTACCTCCCTCAATCGCAGGACTCTGCAGAGAGTGGTGCGGACAGCCCAGTGCATCTATAGATGTGAACATCCCACAATTCAGGATATTTACAGAGACAGGTGTGTAAAAAAGGCCCCAAAGGATCATCGGGGACCTGAATCACCCCAACCATAAACTGTTCCAGCTGCTACCATCCAGGAAACGGTACCACAGCATAAAAGCCAGGACCAACAGGCTCCGGGACAACTTCTTCCACCAGGCCATCAGACTGATGAACTCACGCTGATTTGAATGTATTCTATATTACATTGGCTGTTCTATTTATTATATATTATAAATTACTATGATTGCATGTTGCACATTTAGATGGAGATGTGACTTAAAAGATTTTTACTCCTCACGCGTGTGAAGCATGTAAGAAATGAAGTCAATTCAACAATTCAGATTTTTTTTAAAAACAGAAGAAGGCAACTACCAAAGAACCATGGGGGTGCAGGAGAGGATGATAAGCCAATAATATCGAAATGATACCAAATGTTTTCCCAGATATAATAGAGTAGATTTTGGACCGCTGGGAAATGACAGTGGAAAGATAGTAACAGGAGGCAAGGAAATGGCAGATGAACTGAATAAGTATTTTAGAAACATAGAAACACAGAACCTACAGCACAATACAGGCCCTTCGGCCCACAAAGTTGTGCTGAACATGTCCCTACCTTAAAAATTACTAGGGTTACCCATGTACCTATCCAAAATTCTCTTAAAAGTCCCTATCGTATCTGCCTCCACCAGTGTCGCCGGCAGCCCATTCCACACACTCACCACTCTCTACGTAAAATAACTTACCCCTGACATCTCCCCTGTACCTACTCCCCAGCACCTTAAACCTGTGCCCTCTTGTGGCAGCCATTTCATCCCTGGGAAAAAGCCTCTGAATATCCGCACGATCAATGCCTCTCATCATCTTGTACACCCCTATCAGGTCACCTCTCATCCTCCTTTGCTCTGAGGAGAAAAGGCCGAGTTCACTCAGCCTATTCTCATAAGGCATGCTCCCCAATCCAGGCAACATCCTTGTTTGCACCCTTTCGATGGTTTCCACATCCTTCCTGTAGTGAGGCGACCAGAACTGAGCACAGTACTCCAAAAGTGGGGCCTGATCAGGGTCCTGTATAGCTGCAACATTACCTCTCAGCTCCTAAACTCAGTCCCATGATTGATGAAGACCAATACACCATATACCTTCTTAACCACAGAGTCAACCTGCACAGCAGCTTTGAGTGTCCTATGGACTCAGACCCCAAGATCCCTCTGATCCTCCACAGTGCCAGGAGTCTTACCATTAATACTATATCCTGTCATCATATTTGACCTACCAAAATGAACCATTTCACACTTATCTGGGTTGAACTCCATCTGCCACTTTTCAGCCCAGTTTTGCATCCTATCAATGTCCCGCTGTAATCTCTGACAGCCCTCCACACTATCCACAATACCTCCAACCTTTGTGTCATCAACAGACTAACTAACTAACCCACTTCATCCAGATCATTTATAAAAATCACGAAGAGTAAGGGTCCCAGAACAGATCCCTGAGGCACACCACTGGTCACCGATCTCCATGCAGAATATGACCTATCTACAACCACTCTTTGCCTTCTGTGGGCAAGCCAGTTCTGGATCCACAAAGCAATGTCCCCTAGGATCCCATGCCTCCTTACTTTCTCAATAAGCCTATACACTACATCTACTGCTCTTACTTCATCAATGTGGCTAGTGACATCCTCAAAGAATTCAATCAGGCTCGTAACACACGACCTGCCCTTGACAAATATATTCCAACTATTCCTGATCATATTATACCTCTCCAAATGTTCATAAATTTTGCCTCTCAGGATCTTCTCCATCAACTTACCAACCACTGAAGTAAGACTTACTGGTCTATAATTTCCTGGGCTATCTCTATTCTCTTTCTTGAATAAGAAAACAAATTCCACAACCGTCCAATCCTCCAGAACCTCTCCTGTCGCGATTGCTGATACAAAGGTCATTGCCAGAGGCTCAGCACTCTCCCTCCTCATGTCCCACAGTACATCTCATCTGGTCCCGGAGACCTATCCAACTTAATGCCTTCCAAAAGCTCCAGCACATCCTCATTCTTAATATCTACATGTTCAAGCTTTTTAGTCCATTGCAAATCATCACGACAATCACTAAGATCCTTTTCCATAGTGAATACTGAAGTAAAGTATTCATTAAGTACCTCTGCTATTTCCTCTGGTTCCATACACACTTTCCCACTGTCACACTTGATAGGTCCTATTCTTTCATGTCTTATCCTCGTGTTCTTCACATACTTGTAGAATGCCTTGGGGTTTTCCTTAATCCTGCCCGCCAGGGCCTTCTCATGGCCCCTTCTGTCTCCCCTAATTTCCCTCTTAAGCTCCTTCCTGTTAGCCGTATAATCTTCTAAATCTCTAACATTACCTAGCTCTCTGAACCTTTCGTGAGCTTTTCTTTTTTTTTGCAAAAGTCTTCACTGTAGAAGACACAAGTAGCATACCAAAAGTTCGGGGTCGGGGGCAGAAGTGTGTGTAGTTGCTACTATTAAAGAGATGATGCTTGGGAAAGACGATGGTCTGTTGTTGAATAATTCACCTGGACCTGACGGACTTCAGGCCAGGGCAGGTCGCTGCAGAGACTGTGGAAATATTGAAATGATCTTTCAAGAGTCACTAGATTCTAGTTTGCTTCCTGAGGACTGGAAAGAGCAAATGTCACTCCATTCTTCAAGAAGGCAGGGAAACAGAAGAAAGGGAATTATTGGCTGCGTTTCATGTTTAGGGTGTGGTTTCTGAGTAGCTGGACGCACATGACAAAATAGGCCAAAGTCAGTAGGGCTTCCTTAAGGCAAAATAATGCTTGACAAATCTGTTGGAATTCTTTGAGGAAATAACAAGCAGGATAGACAAAGGAGAATCAGTTGATGGTGTGTACTTGGATTTTCAGAAGGCCTTTGACAAGGTACCACACGTGAGGCTGCTAAACAAGGTAAGAGCCCATGGTATTATAGGAACGATTGTCACATGAATAGCTGATTTGCAGGATGCAAAGAGTGTGAATAGTGGGATCCTTTTCGAATTGGCTGCTGATTACTAGTTGTGCTCTAAAGGGGTCTGTGTTGGGACCAATTCTTTTCCATTGTATGTCAATGATTTGGATGATGAAGTTGATGGCTTTGTGGCCAGGTTTGTGGACAATATGAAGATAGGCGGCGGGGCGAGTGGAGTGGAGGAAGCAGAGAGGCTGCAGAAGTCTGCAGATGGATTAGGAGAATGGACAAAGAAGTGGCAGATGGAATACAGTGTCAGGAAGTGTTTGGTCATGTACTTTGATACAAGCATAGGCTATTTTCTCAATGGACAAAATCCAAAACTCCAAGGGGCAAAGGGATTTGGGAGTCCTTGTGCAGGACCCCCTAAGTGTTCATTTGTAGGTTGAATCAGTGGTGAGGAAGGAAAGTGAAATGTTAGCATTCATTTCAAGAGGACTAGAGTAGAAAAGCAAGGATGTACTGGTGAGTCTTTATAAGGCAGTGGTGAGGCCTCACTTGGAGTATTGTGAGCAGTGTTTGGCCCCTTATTTAAGAAAGGACACTGGGGAGGGTTCAGAGGGGATTCTCAACAATGATTCCAGGATTGAAAGGGTTACCATATGAGCAGCGATTGAAGCTCTGGAATTTAGTAGGACTGAGGGGAGGGGGGATCTTTGAAACTTATCGAGTGTTGGAAGGCCTCAATAGAGTGGACATAAGGAGGGTGTTTCCTTTGCTGGGGAAGCCTAGGACCAGAGGGCAGAGCCTCAAAGTATTAGCAAGCCATTTTGAACAGAGACGAAGAGAAATTTCTTTATAGCCAGAGGGTGATGGCTTGGTCACTGGGTGCTTTTAAGGTGCATTTAGGTCCCTGATTAGTCAGGGTGTGAAAGTTAAGAGAAGAAGACAGGACAATGGGGGTTGAGAGGGAAAAGGACCAGACATGATGAAATGGTAGAGCAGACTCAATGGGCCAAATGGCCTATTTCTGTTCCTGTGTCTTATGGTATACAAGTCAAAGCATTGTGTAGTGAGACTGTGAAGAAGGACAGACAGATGATAGGGCAAAATTGCAGTCATGGGATGAGGTAAAGATCAGAAAGGGTGATGAATACAGGACTGAGGGCTTTATATTTGAATATACGCAGCATACGGAACGAAGTAGATGATTTTGCTGCAGTTAGACGCTGGTAGGTATGGCGTTATGGGCATCACTCAGTCATGGCTGAAAGAAGATCATAGTTGGGAGCTTGACATCCAAGGACACACATTGGATCAAAGGGGAGGCAGATAGGCAGAGGGAGCAGCATGGCTGTGTTGGTAAAAAATGAAATCAAATACTTAGAAAGGGGTGACATAGGATCAAAAGCAGTTAAATCCTTGTGGGTAGAGTTAAGAAACTGCAAGGGCAACAAGACCCTGGTGAGAGTTAGATACAGACCTCCAAACTGTAGCCAAGGATGTGAGATATAAATTACGATGATTGATAGAAAGGGCACATTAGAAGGGCAATGTTACGGCAGTCTTGGAAGATTTCAATATGCAGGTAGATTAAGAAAATCAGGTTGGTGATTACAAATAAGATGCTAGTATGGATAAAAGATTGGTTGACAGGAGCCAAAGAATGAGAATACAGGGAGCCTCTTCTGGTTGACTGCCAGTGGCAGGGTCCCTACCAAAGGAGGTGTGAGGCACTCCTTTCCTCCGTGAGTTTGCAGGTCACCATTAGGCAAGGTGTAGCACCCGCTTAGCCACCTAATCAGGGTCACATGAAGCAAAGACCATATGCATAGCTGGTGCATATTGCAAGTCCTGGTTATGTGACCACTGATGCCAGGCAGACCATCTCTAAAGAATATTCATAATGGCTGGAGTCATCCATCTTGTCTTCTTTATAATTTATTGTTGGTTGAGAAACAGCACGGAATAGGCCCTTCGAACTGCTTCCTCCAGCCATTGCTCGATTTAATCCTAGCCTAATTACAAGACAATTTACAATGACCAATTGACGTATCAACCAGTGGGAGGAAACTTGAGCATCCGGGGGAAACCCGAGCACGTACAAAACTCCTTACAGGAGGCCGCGGAATTGAACCCGGGTCGTCTGTACTGAAAAGCATTGCGCTAAACACGACACTAAACCCTGCCCTGGCCCAGAAGAAGGCAACGGCAAACCAGTTCTGTAGAAGAACCAAATACAACCATGGCTACCATGTCATATGATGTGACAGATAATGATAATGGTGGCAAGTGGTTTTCCGCAGGGGTTCGGTATTGGGAACGCTTTTTTCCACGTTATTTGTCTTCAGTTTGGATGATGAACTTGATGGCTTTGTGGCCGAGTGTTCAGATGATACAAAGACACGCGGAGGGGAAGGTAGTGTCGAAGAAGCAGGGAGTTTGCGGAAGGATCTGGATAGATTGAGAGAATGGGCAAAGTAGTGGCAGATGCAATCTAGTGTAGGGAAGCGTATGTTTGCGCGCTTCAGTAGAACCGATAAAGGCGTAAACTATTTTTCTGAATGAGGAGAAAATTCAAAAATCTGAGGAGCAAAGAGACTGCAAAGTTAGTATTCATTTTGTGAGGACCAGAATATAAGAGGAAGGATCTGATGCTGAGACTTAATAAGGTAGTGGTCGGACCGCACCAGGAGTATAGTGAGCAGTTTTGAGCCCCACACTGATAAAAGCTGTGCTGGCATTGGAGAGGATCAAGAGGAGGCTTACGAGAATGATTCCAGGAATGAAAGGATGACTGTCTGAGGTGTGTTGATGGCTCTGGGCTGTACTTGCTGGCATTCAGAAGAAGGTGGGGGGGATCTCATTGAAAACTAATGAATATTGGAAGGCCTAGATAGAGTGGATGCGGAGAGGACATTTCCGACTGTGGGTGAGTTAAGGACCAGAGGGCACAGCCTCAGATTGGAGGGATATCCATTCAGAACAGAGATGAGGAGAAATTTTTATTAGCAAGAGGGTAGTAAAGCTGTGGAATTCTTTGCCCCAGATGGCTGTGGAGACCAGGTTTATATTTAAAGCTGAGCTTAACAGCTTCTTGATGAGTCAGACAGGTCTATTATCACCGGCATGTGACCTGAAATTTGGTAACTTAGCAGCAGCAGTTCAATGCAATACATAATACAGCAGAGAAAATATATATGTATATGTAACCCTCAGGCTCGGCCAGCATGTCATCGTCCAGGGGAAGACAACTTCTGGCCTCACCAAACTGAGAAATCACGTTCGTGTGGATGATGCCTGAGGTGTTGCCCAGTTACAAATCCGCTCCGCAAAATACCAGACAGTACACCACATGCAATTAAACGATAGAACTTCATAAATCTTAATCTGGATAGAGAATTAGTAAAGAAAATAAAAAGTAAAATGGCCCATTTTAAGGAAAAAGTTCATTGCACAACGTTGGAGCTCACTGTTTCTTCATTTGTTCCCGTCGACCTCCAACCGTAGCCGGCCTTCGGGCCCTCGCTCCTCAGTCTACTCTATCCAGGGGTCTTCCGAATCTCTCCATTCACGTCCTCTCTCTCCATCGCTCCCCGACGAAAGGCTGCGAAAACCCGGCTCCCAGACACACGGGAAAGAACAACATTTCTCCCATTGGATAGTCCCTGCATTCCAAATTCCCGTTATCTCCAGCCAAAACCCAAACATCGCTGCTACAGAGAAACCATTACCTCAACAGTAGAACATTACATAGAAACCATTACATCAGCCTTAGCAGTGAAACCTTACAGCGTGTTACATAAATATAATAGTAAATAAAATAAAAATAACAAGAAATAAATGGACAAGTAAATCAATTTCATATATTTATATTTTTAAATGTGCAAAAACAGAAATACTGTATATTTTTAAAAAGTGAGGTAGTGTCCAAAGTTTCAATGTCCTTTAGGAATTGGATGGCAGAGGGGAAGAAGCTGTTCCTGAATCATTGAGTGTGTTCCTTCAGGCTCCTGTACCGCCTCCCTGATAGCAGAGGGGAAGAAGCTGTTCCTGAACATTGAGTGTGTGTCTTCAGGCTCCTGTACCTCCTCCCTGATGGCAGAGGGGAAGAAACTGTTCCTGAATCGTTGAGTGTGTGTCTTCAGGCTCCTGTACTTCCTCCCTGATGGCAGAGGGGAAGGAGCTGTTCCTGAATCGTTGAGTGTGTGTCTTCAGGCTCCTGTACCTCCTCCCTGATGGCAGAGGGGAAGGAGTTGATCCTGAATCGTTGAGTGTGTGTCTTCAGGCTCCTGTACCTCCTCCCTGATGGCAGAGGGGAAGAAGCTGTTCCTGAATCATTGAGTGTGTTCCTTCAGGCTCCTGTACTGCCTCCCTGATGGCAGAGGGGAAGAAGCTGTTCCTGAATCATTGAGTGTGTGTCTTCAGGCTCCTGTACCTCCTCCCTGATGGCAGAGGGGAAGAAACTGTTCCTGAATCGTTGAGTGTGTGTCTTCAGGCTCCTGTACCTCCTCCCTGATGGCAGAGCGGAAGGAGCTGTTCCTGAATCGTTGAGTGTGTGTCTTCAGGCTCCTGTACCTCCTCCCTGATGGCAGAGGGGAAAGAGTTGATCCTGCATCGTTGAGTGTGTGTCTTCAGGCTCCTGTACCTCCTCCCTGATGGCAGAGGGGACGAAGCTGTTCCTGAATCATTTAGTGTGTGCCTTCAGGCTTCTGTACCTCCTCCCTGATGGTAACAGTGAGAAGATGGCATGTCCTGGGTGATGGGGGTCCTTAATAATGGACGCTGCCTTTCTGAGACATCGCTCCCTGAAGATGTCCCGGGTACTTTGGAGGCTAGTGCCCAAAGTGGAGCTGACTAGACTTAGAACCTTCTGCAGTTGCTTTCAGTCCTGTGCATTAGCCCTTCCATACCAGACAATGACGCAGCCTGTCAACATGCTCTCCATGGTACAACCATAGAAATTTTTGAGTGCATTTGTTAACATGCCAAATCTCTTCAAACTACTAATAAAATATAGCCACTGTCTTGGCTGCTTTATAACTGCATTGATATGTTGGGACCAGGTTAGATCCTCAGAGATCTTAACACCCAAGAACTTGAAGCTGCTCATGTTCTCCACTTCTGATCCCTCTATGAGGATTGGTATGTGTTCCTTCCTCTTACCCTTCCTGAAGTTCACCATCAGCTCTTTCATCTTACTGACTTTGAGTGCCAGGTTGTTGATACTGCACCACTCCACTGATTGCCATATCTCACTCTTGTACGCCCTCTCGTCACCACCTGAGATTCTACCAGCAATGGTTGTATCATCAGAAAATTTACAGATGGTATTGGAGCTATGCCTGGCCACACAGTCATGTGTATGCAGACAGTAGAGCAGTGGGCTAAGCACACACCCCTGAGGTGCACCGGTGATGATCATCAGAGAAGAGGGAGGATATGTTATCAGCAATCTGCACAAATTGTGGTCTTCCGGTTCAGAAGTCGAGGATCCAATTGCAGAGGGAGATGCAGAGGCCCAGGTTCTGTAACTTCTCAATCAGGATTGTGGGAATGATGGTATTAAATTCTGAACTATAGTCGATGAACAGCATCCTGACGTAGGTGTTTGTATTGTCCAAGTGGTCTAAAGCCATGTGGAGAGCCATGGAGATTGGGTCTGCCGTTGACCTATTGTGACGATAGGTAAGTTGCAGAGGGTCCAGGTCCTTGCTGAGGCAGGAGTTCAGTCTAGTCAAGACCAACCTTTCAAAGCATTTCATCACTTTCGATGTGAGTGCTACCGGGCGATAGTCATTAAGGCAGCCCACGTCACTCTTCTTGGGCACTGGTATAATTGTTGTCTTTTTGAAGCAAGTGGGAACTTCCACCCGTCGCAGTGAGAGGTTGAAAATGTCCTTGAATACTCCGGTAGGGTGTGAAGGTTTATGGGGAGAAAGCAGTTTTGAGCCCCACACTTATAAAAGATGTGCTGGCATTGGAGGGGATCACGAGAATGATTCTGGGAATGAAAGGGTGACTATCGGGGTAGTGTTCGACGGCTCTAGGCTGTACTCACTGGCGTGCAGAAGATGGTGGGGGGAATCTCACTGAAAACTATTGAATATTGAAAGGTCTAGATAGAGTGGATGTGGAGTGGATATTTTCGACTGTGGGTGAGTTTAGGACCAGAATTTGAGAAGATTAATAAATCAACTGTGATGGAATGGCGGTGCAGACTCAATGTGCCAAGAGGCCTAATTCTACTCCGATGCCGCGTGGTCTTATGGTGTTATGGTCTTTAGAAGTGAGGCAAAGCAGCAGTGAGGTCGTGGACCGTATAAAGATGGCGCAGAAGGAGGTGCTGGTTGACTTGAGAAAAATTAGGGTGGGTAACTCCTCAGGGTCTGACAAGGTGTTCCCTCAAACCCTGTGGGAGGCAAATGCAAAAGTTGCAGGAGCCCCGGCAAAGATATCTAACACTTCCTTAGTGACAGGTGAGGCACTGGAGGATTAGAGGACAGCTGATGTTGTTCCGCTGTTAACGAAGGCTCCAAGGATAAACGAGAAAATTATAGGCCTGACATCAGCAGTGGGAAAGTTATTGGAAGGTATTCTAAGGGACTGGATATATTGGATTTTGGATAGCCAGGGACTGATTAGGGATAGTCAGCATGGCTTTGTGCGTGTTTGGTCGTATCTGAGCAATCTTATAGCATATTTCTAGGACGTTAACAGGAAAGTTGATGAAGGCAAGGCAGTGGAATTTGGCTGCACAGACTTTAGCAAGGCCTTTGACGAGGTCCCACAGGGTCAAGAAGGTTCAATCACTTGGCATTCAAGATGAGGGAGTAAATTGGATTAGACGTTGACTTTGAGAAGCCAGAGAGTGGAAGAAGGTGGTTGCCTCTCTGACCGGAGGCCTGTGACTAGCAGAGTGCCTCAGGGATCAGTGCTGGTTGCTTTGCTGTTTCTCATCTCTGTCAATGATCTGGATGATAATGTGGTAAACTGCACCAGCAGATGACACTGAGATTAGGGTGGGGAGTATAAGACTATGAGGCATAGGAGCAGAATTAGGCCATTCAACCCATCGAGTCTTTCCTCCATTCCATCACGGCTGATCCCGAATCCTACTCAACCTCACATGCCTGCCTTCTCTTTGACGCCCTGACCAATCAGGAAACTATCAATTTTCACTTTAAATAAACCAACAGACTTTGCCTCCACCAGATTCTGTGACAGGGCATTCCACAGATTCACTATTCTCTGGTTTTAAAAAATTCCTCCTTACCTCTGTTCTGAAGGGTCATCCTTCATTTCTGAGGCCGTGCCCTCCAGTTCTGGATACCCCCACTGTAGGAAACATCCTCTCTAGTCCTTTCAGTTGGTTTCGATGAGATCCCCTCCCCACGTTCTTCTAAATTCCAGTGAGTATAGGCCCAAAGCTGCCAAATGCTCCCCAAATGTTAACCCCTTCATTCCCAGAATCTGGACTCTCTCCAATGACAACACATCCCTTCTGAGATAAGGGGCCCAAAGCTGACAGTGCAGCCTGACCAGTATCTTATAAAACCCCAGCATTATCTCCTTCTTTTTATATTCTATTCCCCTTGAAATGAATGCCAACATTACATTTCCCTTCTTTACCACAGACTCAACCTGCAAGTTAACCTTCTGGGAGTTTTGAATGAGGACTCTTAAGTCCCTCTGCACCTCTGATGTTTGAACCTTCTCCACATTTAGATAATACTCTGCACTATTGTTCCTTTCACCAAAATGCAGTATCATACATTTCCCATTCCATCTGCCACTTTTTTGCCCATTCTTCACATTTGTCTAAGTCCTGCTGAAACTCCATTGCTTCCTCAGCACTACCCACCCCTCCACCATCTTTGTATCATCCGCAAACTTTGACACAAAGCCACCAATTCCATTAATTAAATCATTGACAAACAATGTGTAATGTAGTGGTCCCAATACTGACCCCTGAGGAACATCACTAGTCACTGGCAGCCAACCAGAAAAGGTTCCCTTTATTCCCACATTGCCTCCTGCCTGTCAGCCATTCCTCTCTCCATGCCAGTATTTTCCTGTAAGGCCAGAGGTGTCGTGGTCCGGTTAGGTTCCCCTTTAAATTTAGGTAGGTTGCATTATGATCCGGACTATTGACTCTTTGTTCCCTTCTAATTCCGTTTCACGTGTCCCTTGAGCTTGACAATCAAGGTGATCTACTCTCGACCCGAACCGGCAGCTCATAAGCCCCTGGCTTTCGCTGTTTGGGGCGAGAGTGTTAAGAAAACTTTGCAAGTCGCCGTCGCTACCACAAGCCAGAGTGGGTCCAGCCCGCATCAGAGTACCAGCAATTCGCCTTCCGTTGCCAGAGTGGGTCCGGGCAAGGTCAATCTGCCAGGGGTGAGTTGAAGGCGGAGTCCTGGCTCGACGTTCATGCCCTGTGTCCATGTCTATGCCCCCGAAGAAGAGTCCCGGCCCGATGCCTGATCTGAAGGAGGAGTCCTGGCTCAATGTTCCTGTCCTGTGTTTTGGTGTCCACGTTTCTGGCTGCGGTGAATCAAGGTCCTAGTCTCCTAGTCCAGGGTCCGTGACGATCCAGTTTCTACGTTCCCGGCTGTGGCGATCCATGTATCCAAGTCCAAGGGCCGTGGGGGTCCCAGAACCCAGAGTCCCAGTCATGGCCGCGGCTGTCCATGTTCCCACTGTCCAAGTCCAAGGGCCATGGGGGTCCCAGAACCCAGGGTCCCAGTCATGGCCGCGGCTGTCCATGTTCCCACTGTCCAAGTCCAAGGGCCATGGGGGTCCCCAGTCCCCAGAGTCACAGTCATGGCCGCGGCTGTCCATGTTCCCACTGTCCAATCCAAGGGCCATGGGGGTCCCAGAACCCAGAGTCACAGTCATGGCCGCGGCTGTCCATGTTCCCACTGTCTAAGTCCAAGGGCCATGGGGGTCCCAGAACCCAGAGTCCCAGTCATGGCCGTGACGATCCATGTTCCCACTGTCTAAGTCCAAGGGCCATGGGGGTCCCAGAACCCTGAGTCACAGTCATGGCCGTGACGATCCATGTTCCCACTGTCTAAGTCCAAGGGCCATGGGGGTCCCAGAACCCAGGGTCCCAGTCATGGCCGCGGCTGTCCATGTTCCCACTGTCCAAGTCCAAGGGCCATGGGGGTCCCCAGTCCCCAGAGTCACAGTCATGGCCGCGACTGTTCATGTTCCCACTGTCCAAGTCCAAGGCCCGCGGCTGTCCATGTTCCCACTGTCCAAGTCCAAGGTCCGCGGCTGTCCATGTTCCCACTGTCCAAGTCCAAGGTCCGCGGCTGTCCATGTTCCCACTGTCCAAGTCCAAGGTCCGCGGCTGTCCATGTTCCCACTGTCCAAGTCCAAGGCCCATGGCAGTCCCAGAACCCTGGGTCCCAGTCATGGCCGTGACGATCCATGTTCCCACTGTCCAAGTCCAAGGTCCGTGGTGGTCCCCTGTCCCCAGAGTCACAGTCATGGCCGTGACGATCCATGTTCCCACTGTCCAAGTCCAAGGTCCGTGGTGGTCCCCTGTCCCCAGAGTCACAGTCATGGCCGTGACGATCCATGTTCCCACTGTCCAAGTCCAAGGGCCATGGCGGTCCCAGAACCCAGGGTCCCAGTCATGGCCGCGGCTGTCCATGTTCCCACTGTCCAAGTCCAAGGTCCGCGGCTGTCCATGTTCCCACTGTCCAAGTCCAAGGTCCGCGGCTGTCCATGTTCCCACTGTCCAAGTCCAAGGTCCGCGGCTGTCCATGTTCCTACTGTCCAAGTCCAAGGTCCGCGGCTGTCCATGTTCCTACTGTCCAAGTCCGAGGGCCATGGGGGTCCCAGAACCCAGGATCCCAGTCATGTCCGCGGCTGTCCATGTTCCTACTGTTCAAGTCCAAGGGCCATGGCGGTCCCAGAACCCAGAGTCACAGTCATGGCCGCGGTTGTCCATGTCCCCACTGTCCAAGTCCAAGGCCCATGGCAGTCCCAGAACCCTGAGTCCCAGTCATGGCCGTGACGATCCATGTTCCCACTGTCCATGTCCAAGGTCCGTGGTGGTCCCCTGTCCCCAGAGTCACAGTCATGGCCGCGGCTGTCCATGTTCCCACTGTCCAAGTCCAAGGGCCATGGCGGTCCCAGTCCCCAGAGTCACAGTCATGGCCGCGGCTGTCCATGTTCCCACTGTCCAAGTCATGGCCCCGATGATCCCAGTTCCCTGTTTCCAAGTCCCTGGTCTCCCAATCCGTGGTTCGTGTTCCTCTTTGTCCTCCTTGATTTACCGATTTTCTGTGTAGCGAGTAATAAACGCTATTTTATTGAACCTAGGAAAGACATGTTTGTGTCCTGCGTGTGGCTCCTCTCCCAGCACCCTTGTCCCCACGTTGTAACAATAGGATTTTATCTTGTTAAGCAGCCTCATGTGTGGCATCTTATCAAACACCTTCAGAAAATCCAAGTAAATGACATCCACTGCCTCTCCTTTGTCTACCTTCCTTGTTACTTCCTCGGAGAACTCTAGCAGATTTGTCAGGCAAGATTTCCCCATGCAGACTTTGATTTATTTTATCATTGGTCTCCAAGTACCTCGAAAACTCATCCTTAATGATAGACTCCAACATTTCCCCAACCACTGAGGTTAGGCTAAGTGGACTATAATTTCCTTTCTTTTCCCTTCCTCCTCAAAGTACGTATAAAGTTCATCTGCTATTCCTTTGTCCCCCAGTACTACCTCACCAGCATCATTTTCCAGTGGTCCAATATCAACTCTCACTTCCCCTTTATCCTGTATAAAACTGAAAAAGCTTTTATTATCCTGCTTTATGTTGTTGGCTAGTTTGCCCTCATATTTCATCCTTTCCTTTCTTATCAATGAAATATACACAAAATGCTGGAGGAACTCATCAGGCCAGGCAGCATCTATGGAAAGAAGTACAGTTGACGTTTCATGCTGAGACCCTTCGACAGGACCCGTTGACTGTACATTTTTCCATACATGCTGCCTGGCCTGCTGAGTTCCTCCAGCATCTTGTTTGTGTTAGAACATAAGGGCATAAGAAATAGGAGCAGCAGTAGGCCATTCAGCCCATCGAGCCAGCCCCGCCATTCAATAAGATCGTGGCTGATTGGTCCGTAAACTCAGCTCCATCTACCTGCCTTTTCCCCATAACCCTTAATTCCACTACTATGTAAAAATCTACCTAACTGTATCTTAAATATATCTAGTGGCGAAGCCTCAACTGCTTCCCTGGGCAGAGAATTCCACAGATTCACCACTCTCTGGGGAAATTAATTTCTCCTCATCCCATCTTAAATCTTCTCCCCTGAATCTTGAGGCAATGTCCCCTTGTTCTAGTCTCACCTACCAATGGAAACAACTTTCCTACTTGTATTTTATCTATTCCTTTCAAAATTTTGTATGTTTCTGTAAGATCCCTTCTCATTCTTCTGAATTCCAGAGAGTATAGGCCCAGGTGACTCAATCTCTCCTCGTAGGTTAACTCCTTCATCTCTGGAATCAACCTGGTGAACCTCCAAAGCCTCCAAAGCCAGTACATCCTTTGTACCAGAACTGCACACAGTACTCCAGGTGCGGCCTGTACAGTCGCAGCATGACCTCCCTGCTCTTCAATTCAATCCCTCCAGCAACGAAAGCCGACGTCCCATTTGCCTTCTTAATAACCTGTTGTACCTGCAAGCCAATTTTTTGCGATGCATGAACAAGCACTCCCAAGTCCCTCTGCACAACAGCATGCTGCAATCTTTCACTATTTAAATAATAATCTGTTATTCCTTCCAAAGTGGATGATCTCACATTTACCAATGTTGTATTCCATCTGCCAGACCTTGGCCCACTCACTCAGCCTATGCATATCCCTCTGCACATCCTCCGTACAATTTGCTTTTCTACTCAGGTTAGAGTCATCAACAGATTTTGCTAGTTACACTCGGTCCTCTCTTCCAAATCATCAATGTAAGTGGTGACACGAGGAAATCCGCAGGTGCTGGAAATTCAAGCAGCATGGCTCGAAGGGAGAGGAGGGTGTATTCCGCTCTGTTTTTCAATAAATAAATCAGCCATGATGGAATGGCAGGGCAGACTCGATGGGCTGAATGGCCCTAATTCTTATCCTATGTCACAGTCTGGAACTACTAATTTTACTCCTGGGGTTAAAGAAAAATGATAGCCTATTTAGTGAAGGTGCAGGTTAGCCTGTAAACGGTCGGCCCGCAGTTTCTGGAACGAATGCTCACAGTTGCAACACGTCAGCTTGCACCCTTTGTTGACAAGTTCCCTGCCTTCCTGCTATTGTTGCACCGATGGAGACCAGCGACACTGGCTCAGCGCCAGGATCCGCAAAGACTGCACAAAATTCTGATCGCCTTTGCAGGGTTTCTCTCCGCTCTGGCTCAACTCCTGGTGCCACTGCCCAGGAGAGGGAGAGGGGAGAGCAGAAATGATAGGAGAAGACAGGAGGGGGAGGAATGAAGCTAAGAGCTGGAAAGGTGAGAGAGAAAAAAAGAGAGAATAGAAAAAACGGGGGGTATAATAATAATAAATAAATAGATAAATAAGGGATGGGGTAAGAAGTAGAGGAGGGGCATTAATGGAAATTAGACAAATCAATGTTCGTGCCATCAGGTTGGAGGCTACCCAGCCGGTATAGAAGGTGTTGTTCCTCCAACCTGAGTGTGGATTCATCTTGACAGTAGAGGAGGCCATGGATAGACATATCAGAATGGGAATGGGACGTGGAATTAAAATGTGTGGCCGCTGGGAGATCCTGTTTTCTCTGGCGGACCGAGCGTAGGTGTTCAGCGAAACGGTCTCTTAGTCTGCGTTGGGTCTCACCAATATATAAAAGGCCACACCGGGAGCACCGGACGCAGTATACCACACCAGCCGACTCACAGGTTAAGTGTCACCTCACCTGGAAGGACTAATGGTAAACGGTAAACAGCTGTGGGCCCATAACTGACCCCCGCGGCACCCCACTCACCGCCAACCAGAGAAACACCCATTTATGCCAACCCTCTGCCTTCTGTTGGTTAATCAATCCACTGTCCATGCCAATACACTTCCTCCGACTCCATGCATCCGCATCTTATTTATAAATCTCTCGTGCGGCACCTTATCAAACGTCTTCTGGAAATCCAAGTATACGACATTCACCTGTTCCCCTCTATCCACTGCACTCATTATGTCCTCAAAGAACTCCAGTAAGTTTGTCAAACAGGACCTGCCCTTTCTGAATCCATGTTGTGTCTGTCTAATGGAACCACTCCTTTCTAAATGTTTCGCTGTTTCTTCCTGAATGACAGCTCCAAGCATCAGGTCTCCAGCACCTGCAGAGTTTCTCTTGCTTGTCCTGCTCTGCTTTCCCTTCTTACAGTTTCTTGACTTGCGATTTGTTGGATTTTAAAAGCTTCCCAGTCATCCAACTTCGCACTCACTTTTGCTACCTTATATGTCCCTTCCTTGGCTTTAACGCAGCCCTTAACTTCCCTTGTCTGGCATGGTTGCTAAATCTAGCCGCTTGAGAACCTGTGGGACATATCTATCCTGCGCCTTGTGAACTGTTCCCAGACACTTCAGCCAGCTCTGCTCTGCCGTCATCCCCGCCAGGCCACATAGCCAAACCCCTCCCTCAAGCCTCTATAACTCCTGTTATTCCATTTTGATACCGATGCATGTGACTTGTGCTTCTCCCTCTCCAATTACAGTGTGAGTTCAATCATATTATAATCGCAACCTTCCTAAGGGTTCCTTTGGAAAAGAGTACAGATGAAGTTTCGAGCTGCGACCCTTCACCGGGGCTGGTAGGTCCCCAGCCCGAAACGTCAGCCCTGATGAAGGGTCTCGGCTTGATATGTCAACTGTTTATTTATCTCCCTAGATGCTGCCTGACGTGCTGAGTTCCTTCATTTTGAGTGTGTGCATTACTGTGGAGGGAAATGTGTGATTCTATTAGGAATATCCCTCAGCCAAGCAGTAAACTCTCTCCCCCCTCATGTCAAGCCAAGTCAAGTCACTTCTTATTGTCAATTTGACCATAACTGCTGGTACAGTACATAGTAAAAATGAGCTGTTTTTCAGGACCATGGTGTTACATGACATGGTACAAAAACTAGACTGAACTACGTAAAAAACAACACAGAAAGAAAAACTACACTAGACTATAGACCAGCCCAAGACTGCATAAAGTGCACAAAACAGTGCAGGCATCACAATAAATAATTAACAAGACAATAGGGCAGTAAGGCGTCAGTCCAGGCTCTGGGTATTGAGGAGTCTGATAACATGGGGGAAGAAACTGTTACGTAGTCTGGTCGTGAGAGCCCGAATGCTTTGGTGCCTTTAGTTTGTATGAGGGGCGCGTGGGGTCCTTCATAATGCTGTTTGCTTTGCGGATGCAGTGTGTTGTGTAAATGTCCGTGATGGCAGGAAGAGAGACCCCGATGATCTTCTCAGCATTAATACACATTAATAAAAACTATAAATTACAATAAGAGGGACAAAAAATAAATTCATTAAAAATTGCAAAAAAAGAGAGGGAAAAGTACTGAGGAAGTTCATTGTCCATTCAGATATCTGACAGTGGAGAAGAAGCAGTTCCTGAAATGACGTGCGTGTCCGTCTTCAGGCTCCTGTGCCTCGTCCCTGATGGTATTAGCGAGAAGAGGGCATGTCCTGGGTGATGGACGCCACCTTTTGAAGGTGTCCTGGATGCTGGGCAGGCGAGTGCCCGTGATGGAGCTGGCTGAGTTACAACTTCCTGCAGGTTTTTCTGAGCTTTTGCAGTGCCCCCCCCCCCCCCCACACCAGCGATGCAGCCAGTCAGAATGCGGTCAGATTCCTAACAAATCACAGCCACCATCCTGCCTTCTTTGTGATCGCATCAACGTGCTGAGCCCAGAACGTATTTCGCTCAGCAACCCTCGATTGAACCCGAGCCTAATCACGGGACAATTTACAATGACCAATTAACCTACCAATCGGTAGGTCTTTGGACTGTGGGAGGAAACCGGAGCACCCAGAGGAAACCCATGTGGACACAAGGAGAGCATACAAACTCCTCACAGACACAAAGAGTTCCTCAGAGGTGCTGACTCCCGGGAACTCGAGACTGCCCACCCTCTTCCACTGCTGATCCCTCGAAGGGGACTGGAGTGTGCTCCCTCGATTTCCCCTTTCTGAAGTCCACACTCAATTTCTAGGTCCGCCTGTGCACCACTCAACCAGCTGATCTATCCCGCTCCAATGCGCCTTCCAGTCACCGTCTGACACTCGTTGTCGTCAGAAAGTTTATAGATGGTGCTTGGGCTGTGCCTAGCCACACAGTTGTGGGTGTGGGGAGAGCAGAGCAGTGGGCTGAGCGCACACCCCTGAGGTGAGCTGGTGCTGACTGTCAGCGGGAAGGGGATGTTATTCCTGACCCTCACAGACTGTGGTCTCCCGGTGAGGGAGTCGAGGGTCCAGCTGCAGAGGGAGGTCCAGAGGCCGAGGTTTTGGGGCTTGTTGATTAGAACCGAGGGTATAATTGTGTTGAATACAATAAGCATCAGCCTGACATAGGTGTTTCTATTGTCCAGGTGGTCCAAGGCCGCGTGGAGAACGGTGAGATTGCATCCCGTTGTGACAACCTGGTGTGATGATAGGAAAATTACAGGTCCATCCTGAGGCAGGAGTTAACCCCAGCCATGACCAACTTCTCCGAGCTCTTAATCACCGTAGATGTGAGTGCCACTGGGCGATAGTCGTTGAGACAGCTGACCCTGCTCTTCCTGGGCACTGGTATAATCGCTGCCCTTTTGAAGCAGGTGGGAACTTCCAACCACAGCGGTGAGAAACTGGAAGTCCCAGCCGGTTAGCACAAGTATTTCAGAGCCCTCGGTTACCCCAACAGGGCCTGACCCCTCACAAGGGTTCACCCTCCCGAGACAGAGGTCACAGGGTCACCAAACACCGCAAGGATTCGCGAAGGCGTAGTTTTATTCTCTCTTCCGAAGCGTCCATAAGCGGCTTTGGACTCATCTGGGAGTGAAGCATCACGGCCATTCCATATCATCTGATTTGAGTTCATCAGTATGGTTTCCTTCCGACTTTTCTTTAAGTGGATCTGAGTTGGCAGATTGATGATTTTTTTAATGGAAGCTGGTAAGATGTATAGCTCCCAGGTTGTGCTCCCAGTGGGTTTTATTTTAGGGGTTTGTTTTTTCCTTCTTTTTCTTTAAAAAATATTCTTAACACTTTATTTTGTCTTGTCATTATCGATATATCGCTTAGCTTTGTTAACCAGATACTTGCTGATTTAATTCCTTATTGTACATAATGAAATTGTTACGTATTCAGGCAACAATAAATATATGAGTTCGGCAAGGGTTTCTTATAATAAAAGAACACGTTTATTAAACACAGAAAACAAACCCCCCAAAAGTAAACAAACACTACCGTAACCGGAAACAGCTGCTGAGCGGCTGTTCAAACAGTTCGTAAAGTGATATTCCAAAACAGTTCTTTGAAGTGATATTCCAAAACAGTTCTTAAAGTGATATTGCCAAAAGTTCGATATGCTCACAGTCCATTTAAAAGGAGAGACTTTACAGGACGATTTAAGTTCTCTTTCACGTCGCTTGCTTCGATTCCCGACGTCGAAATTCCCACGAAGAATTTACGAAACAGAACGGCTTAAAGGCACTGACCTTTCCTTCTCCACTACCTTCAATCCTTTCTAGGTAAACCTAGGGATTAACACGAAGATAGTCAACGAAATCCTTCCAAATAAGGATCAAACAAAGGTCGCCCCCGTTTCACCGTAGAAAGCGATTCTCCTCGATCTTTAACTTCCAACCTTGAATCTTCACTCTCCTTTAATTCTCAAACTAACAGAATCATAAAGAACCTGTTGGCATTAACCTTTTAAACTTTAGGCATTAAATAAAAACTTCATCCTTCAACTAAACTGCGTCATCACTTCAAACACGCAGTGGCATGAAGTCAACTTGGCAAATCCAGCCACGAACTGCCCCTCCTCACAGGGTGGGGTCTACCTTTTATAATCTGTTAAAAAAAACCCGTCACATGATCTCTACTGGCGGGAAAATGATGTCATTCCACCATCAGAAGACCATTACCTCAAGTCCAGTACAGCTTCAACCCCAGTCACATGACAAGGGCACCACTGTCATGTGTCACGAGTACGTAACACCTCCCTCCAAAAAAAACATTTTTGGTCTGACAAGAACAAAAATTTTTAACAATTGCTTACAAGAAAAACAAAGGTATAAATTTTATAACATATACAATCCACAACACCATCATATAACAGCTTATAACTCACAATACAGTAGGAGTGTTACAATTGAAAAAAAACCACTCCATAAAAAAAAATTACAGTGTACATTCAACATCGAGATAGACAATCAGCAACCACATTATCTTTACCTTTAATATGAGTTATCACAATATTGTACTCTTGTAACATCAAACTCCAATTTAATAACCTTCTGTTTTTGTTTTTCATCTTACTCAGAAAAACTAACGGATTATGATCAGTGTAAACAATAAGTGGTTTCTGAGTTGTACTAACATATACCTCAAAATATTCCAAAGCTAAAACAAGAGATAACAATTCTTTCTCTATTGTCGAATAATTTCTTTGATGCTTATTAAATTTCTTAGAAAAGTAAGCTACTGGATGATCAAGCTCATTCCCCTCATTCCTTTGCATTAATACTGCTCCTGCAGCCTCATCACTAGCATCCACAGCCAATGAAAAAGGTTTTCCAAAGTCAGGTGCCTTAAGCACAGGTTGTTGACATATCATTGTTTTCAATTTTTCAAATGCTTCTTGACAAGGCACCGTCCATACAAACTTCTCATTCTTCCGCAGAAGGTTAGTTAATGGAAGGGCAACATTAGCAAAATTCTTACAAAATTTCCGATAATATCCTACCATTCCCAAAAACCTTCTGAGAGTTTTTTTCCCCGTTGGAGTGGGAATCTCTAAAATTGCCTGAACTTTTGCCTGAACAGGAGCTACCTTACCTTGACCCACAACATAACCAAGGTAAGTCACAGTGGCATGTCCAAATTCACTCTTAGCTAAATTAATAGTTAAGTTAGCTTTTGAAAGCCTTTCAAACAATTTCTCCATCGCAATAATGTGTGCTTCCCAAGTATCATTTCCTGTCACTAAATCATCAATATAAGCATCAGTATCTTTCAATCCCTGAATCACAAAGTTAATCATCCTCTGGAAAGTACCTGGGGCATTCTTCATCCCAAATGGAAGAACATTATACTCATATAACCCAGATGGAGTTACAAATGCAGAAATCTCTCTACCTCTGTCCGTTAATGGAACACACCAATACCCTTTCAATAAATCAATCTTTGTAAGGAACTTTGCCTTTCCAACTTTATCTACACAATCATCTACTCTAGGAATTGGATATGCATCTGTTTTCGTTACAGCATTCACCTTCCTATAATCCGTACAAAACCTAATACTACCATCTGGCTTTGGCACCATAACACATGGCGAACTCCAATTCGAGTTAGAATGTCTAATGATATTATTCTCTAACATATATTCAATTTCTTTCTCAGCAAGTTCACATTTTTCCATGTTCATCCTATATGGATGTTGTTTAATAGGTTTGGCATCCCCAACATCTACATCATGTGAAGCTATAGTAGTCCTTCTCGGAACATCTGGAAACAACTCCCTATATTTAAAAATCAACTCCTTCAACTGTTGTCTCTGCTCTAACTGTAAATGTGCTAATTTTTCATCAATATTTTCCAGAATGGTTGAATTTGGTAACCTAACAGAAACAATGTTGGATTTAGAATGAAAGTCAGATGAATCATCTATCATGTTCCTAGTTAAATCAAACTCATTCTCACTAACCACAACAGTCACAGTATCAGACTGTTTCTCAAAATATGGTTTCAACATATTTATATGGCAAAGTTGTGTTGACCTTCTACGATCTGGAGTTTTTACCACGTAATCCACATCATTAATTTTAGACACAATTTCATAAGGACCATGAAATCTAGCTTGTAAAGGATTTGTCTGCACTGGGAAAAGAACCAACACCTTATCTCCAGGCTTAAACATCCTCATCCTAGCGTCTTTATCAATTTCACTATCTAGTAAAACCTGCTCTTTTAATTTTATAATCTCAGAGTCTCTATTCTGCTCTGCTATCATCTCCTTCCGAGACAAAGATAAATCTTTATAGTCAGACTTACTCCCAGAATCTTGTTCAAACAACGAAGATAAGAAAGTCTCTGACACATCCTCAAAACTCGAATCCTGAGTTGAACAGTCCTGAATAACAACCTCATTCTGCGCATCAATCTTTTTAGCCATAGCTCTAGTCACAACACAGGAAGAATCTGTGTTAGAATTCAACTCTGGTTCCTCTGACTTCATTGTCAAATGCACTTCAGGAAAAACTTGTCCACCTGCCAAGTCATTACCTAACAATAAAGAAATACCATTCACAGGTAAGCTATGCTGTAATCCTATTTTAACAAATCCTGTAACTAACCCTGACTTTAAATTTACTTTATGTAAATGTACAGGCATAAAATCACTTCCAACACCTCTTATGTAATTTACCTCACCAGTATCAGACTCTTCATTAAACTTCAACACACTGTCTAACATCAATGATTGAGAAGCACCAGTATCCCTAAGGATTTTTATTGGCACCAGAGTAGATCCTTCCTTCAAGGATACAAACCCTTCAGTTACAAAATGATCATATCCCTTTCTAACTTGGTCAGACTCTAACAAAGCCTCATTTATGTTTATCAAACCCTGTAACTTTACATGTGCTTCAGTATGTTGCACACAAGCATCTGGAACTGCTTCCTTCTCTTTCTTTTTCAATTTGAAACAGTTAGCTATTACATGGCCAGGCTTCTTACAATAGTTACAAGTAAGACCAAACTGTCTTTCCTTCACAGGCTTTCCTTTCTCATTAACTTTCAATTTAATTTCAAATTTACCTGGAGTCTCCATGTTATTTTTCCTCTTAAAAATTCTGCCCTGAGGAAATTTGTTCTTGTGGATCAAAACATACTCATCAGCTAATTTAGCACAGTCCTGCAATTTATCAGTATCCTTCTCATTTAAGTAGGTCCTTACTTCAACAGGAATGCTTCTTTTAAATTCCTCCATTAAAATCAGCTCTCTCAATGTATCATAGTCCCCATTTACATTTTTAGAAGAAACCCATCTCTCAAAACACATAGCTTTATCATAGGCAAATTCCACATAAGTTTTTTCCACAGACTTTTTCAAACTTCTGAATCTTTCCCTATATGCTTCTGGGACTAACTCATATGCGTTTAAAATATGACTCTTTACAATATCATAATCAAGAGCTTGTGCAGCTGTTAAAGCTGTGTAAACTTGTTGTGCTTTGCCTTTAATTACACTTTGTAACAACACTGACCATTTATCTTTCGGCCACTCTGACATCCGAGCAATAGTTTCAAAATGTTGAAAATACCTTTCCACTTCTATTTCACTAAATGGAGGGACCAATTTAATTTCTTGACTAGCAACAAACGTTTTTTTAGAACCAGAAGACTGATTTCCAGTCCTTAATTCCTCCATTGCATATGCAAATTCTCTCTGCTTTTGTTCCGCCTCCAATTTACACCTCTCCAATTTCATTTGTTCGATTTGCAACTGCATCTCCAGATTACTTATTTGAAACGACTCTAAAATCGATTCATCAAAAACACCCGAATCCACATAGTGTGACGCGATTTTCCTCTGTATTACAGCCTTAGAAGTCGTCTGCAAAATACCTTTAAGTCGCAATCTACTAGCTATCTCAAACACCTCAGTTTTTTTCGCCTTCGCCAACACCTCTGCAGCTGGCGAAGCCAGAAACTCATCAATATTCATTGCTGCCGAATACCACAACAAGCCAAACAAAAGAACCGAGTAATCCCCGTTTCCAAAACACCGATTTAAAAGTTAGCAAGCATGTAAACTCAAAAAATTCAATCCCGACGCAGCCCCCATATTTAATGTTACGTATTCAGGCAACAATAAATATATGAGTTCGGCAAGGGTTTCTTATAATAAAAGAACACGTTTATTAAACACAGAAAACAAACCCCCCAAAAGTAAACAAACACTACCGTAACCGGAAACAGCTGCTGAGCGGCTGTTCAAACAGTTCGTAAAGTGATATTCCAAAACAGTTCGTAAAGTGATATTCCAAAACAGTTCTTAAAGTGATATTCCAAAACAGTTCTTAAAGTGATATTCCAAAACAGTTCTTAAAGTGATATTCCAAAACAGTTCTTAAAGTGATATTGCCAAAAGTTCGATATGCTCACAGTCCATTTAAAAGGAGAGACTTTACAGGACGATTTAGGTTCTCTTTCACGTCGCTTGCTTCGATTCCCGACGTCGAAATTCCCACGAAGAATTTACGAAACAGAACGGCTTAAAGGCACTGACCTTTCCTTCTCCACTACCTTCAATCCTTTCTAGGTAAACCTAGGGATTAACACGAAGATAGTCAACGAAATCCTTCCAAATAAGGATCAAACAAAGGTCGCCCCCGTTTCACCGTAGAAAGCGATTCTCCTCGATCTTTAACTTCCAACCTTGAATCTTCACTCTCCTTTAATTCTCAAACTAACAGAATCATAAAGAACCTGTTGGCATTAACCTTTTAAACTTTAGGCATTAAATAAAAACTTCATCCTTCAACTAAACTGCGTCATCACTTCAAACACGCAGTGGCATGAAGTCAACTTGGCAAATCCAGCCACGAACTGCCCCTCCTCACAGGGTGGGGTCTACCTTTTATAATCTGTTAAAAAAAACCCGTCACATGATCTCTACTGGCGGGAAAATGATGTCATTCCACCATCAGAAGACCATTACCTCAAGTCCAGTACAGCTTCAACCCCAGTCACATGACAAGGGCACCACTGTCATGTGTCACGAGTACGTAACAAAATATTGACTTAACGTATCTTTTTTTGTCAATCTTCAATAATAATTCATAAAAAGATTTTAAAATGAAATCACTGCCGTTCCTGAAGTGGGGTTTCATTTTGCACTGGTCTGCAAACCCTGCCAGAGCTGGCTTGCATCTGATTCCGAAGGGGCTGAAAATACTATTTTGAATATGGGGGTGGGGGGGGAGAGCAGGAATCTGCTGCTGTTATAATTGAGAAATTACACTCAGTGGCCCCTTTATTAGGTACACCTAATACAAATATCTAATCGGCCAGCCATGTGACCATAAGGCCATGGACATAGGACCAGTTAGCTCATCACGTCTCCTCCGCCATTCCATCATGGCTGACTTGTTATCCCTCTCAAACCCACCCTACTGCCTTCTCCCTGTAATCTTTGATGCCCTGACTAATCAAGAACCCATCAATCTCCGCTTTAAATACAGCCAATGACTCGGCCTCCACTGCCCTCTGTGGCGATAAATTCCACAGGTTCACACCTCTCTGGTTAAAGAAATTACTCCTCATCTCCATTCTGGATGTGCGTCCCTCTAGTCTGAGGTTGTGCCCTCTGGTCCTAGGCTATACAAAACACTCCACATCCACTCCACCCAGACCTTTCAATGAAATCCCTCCTCGCTCTTTTAAACTCCAGCAAGTACAGGCCCAGAGGCATCAAACACTCCGCATACGTTAGCCTTTTCATTCCCAGAAACTTACTTGTCATGTTCCCCTGGACCCTCTCCAATGCCAGCAAGTCTTTTCATAGATAAGGGGCCTAAAACCGCTCACAATACTCTTAAATGCAGTCTGACCAATGCCTTATAAAGCCTCAGCAACACAACCTTGCTTTCAGTCCTCTCAAGCTGAATGCTAAGATTGCACTTGACTTCCTTACCATCGGTTCAGTCTGCAAGCTAACCTTTAGAGAATTCCAACTCCCTTCGATCCTCTGATTTTTGAATTTTCTCCCTGTTTAGAAAATAGTCTGTGCATTTAATCCTTCTGCCAAAGAGCATGGCCATACACTTCCCTAAAATATATACCCTCTGCCACTTCTCCTAATCTGTCTAAACCCTTCTGCAGGCACCCCGCTTCCTCATCACAACTAGCCCCTACACCTACCTTCGTATCCTTCACAAATTTGGCCACAATGCTATCCACTCCATCATCCAAATCATCCAGTAATAATGTAAAAATGGAACACACTGACCCCTTGGGAGCAGCCAACCAGCAAAGGCCCCTTTGTTGCCGTTCTTAGCCTCCTTCCAGTCGGCTGATCTTCTATCCGTGCGGGACACACACATTCTTACCCCGTTCAGCAGCTTCTTGTGCGGCACCTTGTCGCGGGCTTTTCTGGAAGTCCCAGTATACGAATGTGGAACCATGCGGGTCACCAGGAAGGGAAAACCAGGTGAAAGGTCATATAAAACCCTGGGTGTCCCCCTTGAGGAAACCAAACGGATCAGGAGCCTTGGTATCAAAATCCAGAATCCAGATGGTCAGACGCGTCTTGCGGCAGTGAATGCGACAGGGGTCCTAAATTTTCCGAGACGCAATTTTCATCGTTGTTCAACTTGTGTCGAGGAGAAGTTGCAGCTCACGCACATCTGGGAGATGCAGCTGCTGCATGGGAGCCACACACAAACAGAAACACTCCCTCCCTCATCGAGCCAGGCAGCCCGATTGGTCACAAATACCGATGAGAGAGGAGCGAGTGTTGTCCAACCTCTTTACTTTCCTTTATTGTCACCAAACAACTGATACTAGAGCGGACAATCACCACAGTGATATTTGATTCTGCGCTTCACGCTCCCTGAAGTACACATCGAAGTAAATATAATAGATATTTAAATTATAAAGCATAATTAGAAAATAGAAAAGGGAAAGTAAGGTAGTGCAAGTCAGGTCCGGATATTTGGAAGGTACGGCCCAGATCCGGGTCAGGATCCGTTCAGCAGTCTTATCACAGTTGGAAAGAAGCTGTTCCCAAATCCGGCCGTACGGACCTTCAAGCTCCTGAACCTTCTCCCGGAGGGAAGAAGGACAAAAAGTGTGTTGGCTGGATGGGTCGTGTCCTTGATTATCCTGGCAGCACTGCTCCGACAGCGTGTGGTGTAAAGTGAGTCCAAGGACGGAAGATTGGCTTGTGTGATGTGCTGGGCTATGTTCACGATCTTCTGCAGCTTCTTCCAGTCTTGGACAGGACAACTTCCATACCAGGTTGTGATGCACCCTTGAAGAATGCTTTCTACGGTGCACCTGTAAAAATGAGTGAGTGTTTTAGGGGGCAGGCCAAATTTCTTCAGCTTTCTCAGGGAGTAAAGGCGCTTCCACTTCCACTGCCTTCTTGGCAGTGGACACTGCTTGGTTAGACCAAGTCAGGTCATTTGTGATATTCACCCCGAGGAACGTAAAGCTTTTGACCTGTTCCACCTGCGCACCACCAATGTAGATGGGGCTACTCCTTCTGAAGTCAACAACCAATTCCTTCGTCTTGCTGACGTTGAGGGATAGGTTATTGTCTTTGCACCATGCCACCAGGTTCTTAATCTCCTCTCTCTACTCAGACTCATTATTACCCAAGGTGCGGCCTACAATTGTGGTGTCAACAGCAAACTGAATTCATTAAAGTGGAACCCTCTCCAAGACAGACATGAAGCACACCGTCTGACCTGTTTTCACAGAACATCAAATGGTCAGCTTGACACAGACTACCAATCCCACACCAAACCCAAACCTATCAGGAGCAGGCGAGGGCACTCATTTCAATTTGAAATACTAACTACAAAGTCAGATGCGCACAGCAGTTCATTCTTTCCCCCACACAATTACAGCAAGGAATAATCTTCATCCTGCCATAGTCACACAATCAAACCCAATTAAATTTAAGACAGCTCTCCTTCTTCTTCGAAAATCTCCTTCTTACGTCCACCCACTGCCACCTCCAGTTTAAATTCCATGCGGAATATTTTGGAGGACCAGGAACAAATTAACCTACCAACTGCTACGTCTTTGTGCTGTGGGAGCACGCGGAGGAAGGGGGAGAAGGTCTTACAGGCAGCGGCGGGAATTGAATTCGGGTCGCCTGACAGCTACGATACCGTGCCGACCAGAGGCATTTACACAGACAGACGCCTCAAAAAGCCAGGAGTGGAGAGATAAGCTCTGTGTACAGGGAGATGAGATCGTTTAGCACGGACATTGTGGGCCGAAGGGCCTATTGCTGTATCATTCTATGCTTGATAGCCACCTCCTATGTCTATTAAAGTTGCCACTAAGTGTCTGCTGATGTAGCCCATCCTCTGCGAGCTTAGACCATAAAATCATAAGACATAGGAGCAGAATGAGGCCATTCAGCCCATCGAGGGTTCTCCGCCATTCCTTCATGGCAGATCCCAGATCCCACTCAACCCCATACACCTGCCTTCTCACCATACCTTTTGATGCCCCGACCGATCCGGAAACAATTGACTTCCGCCTTAAATACACCCACGGATTTGACCCCCACTGCAGTCTGTGGCAGAGCATTCTGGCTAAAAATGTTCCTCCTTGCCTTTGTTCTAAAAGGTCGCCCCTCAATTTTGAGGTCGTGCCCTCTAGTTCTGGATACCCCCACCACAGGGAACACCCTCTGCACTCCCACCCTATCTAGTCCTTTCAATACTTGGTAGGTTTCAATGAGATCCCCCCCCCTCCCCAGCCCCCGCATTCCTCTAAATTCCAGTGAGTGCAGGGCCAAACAGGTTTCACGTGTTCTGCACCTGGAGAAGCTCGCCAGGATCCGGATCAGAATTGGGTTTATTATCACCGGTATGTGCCATGAAACCTGTTAACTGAGCAGCAGCAGTTCAATGATCTCCCGGAATAAATAAATCAGTGAATCAATTTATATCAAATGGATTTAAAATTGGGCAAAAACCAGAAATAGTATACATATTAAAAAAAGTGAGGTAGTGTCCTAGGGTTCAATGTCCATTTAGGAATCGGATGGCAGAGGGGAAGAAGCTGTTCCCGAACCGCTGAGCGTGTGCCTCTCCTGTACCTCCTACTGGTGGAAAAGGCCATGCCCTGGGTGCTACCTTTCTGAGATACCGCTCCTTGAAGATGTCCTGGGTACTTTGTAGGCCGTTACACAAAATGGAGCAGACTAAAATTACAACCCTCTGCAGCATCTTTCAGTCCTGTGCATTAAACGCCCCCCACCCCCCCACACACACACACACACACACACCCATACCAGACGGTGATGCAGCCTGTCAGAATGCTCTCCACGGTACATCTATAGAAGATTTTGAGTGTATTTGTTGATATGCCAAATCTCTTCAAACTCCTAATGAAGTATAGTCACAGTCGTGCCTTCTTTAAAGCTGCATCGATATGTTGGGGCCAGGTTAGATCCTCATAGAACTTGAAGCAGCTCACTCTCTCCACTTCTGATCCCTCAATGAGGATCGGTATGTGTTCCTTCGTCTTACCCTTCCTGAAGTCCACCATCAGCTCTTTCATCTTACTGACATTGAGTGCCAGGTTGTTGCTGTGACCCCACTTCACGAGTTGGCACATCTCACTCCTGTACGGCCTCTCATCGCCACCTGAGAGTCTGCCAACAGTGGTTTTATCGTCAGCAGCTGTGCCCAGCCACACAGTCAGAGGGAGCAGAGCATGAGGTGATCATCAGCTCTGTTGTAAACTGTTGCCTTCCTGTCAGCTTGAACCAGTCTGGCCATTCCCCTCTGACCTCTCTCATTAACAAGGCATTTTCACCCACAGAACTGCCCCTCGCTGGACGTATCATTTCACTTTCACACTACTCTCTGTAAACACTAGAGACTGCTGTGCCTGAAAATCTGGAGTTATTAACCTACGCAAACCGCCATTCCATGGTCAAAGTCACTGAGATCACATGTCCTCCCCATTCTGATGTTTGCTCTGAACAACAACTGAACCCCTTGACCATGTCTGTGTGCTTTTGTAAATTGAAGAGAAAGTATGAAGTAAACTTGCCAATAACATAAAAGAGGCTACCAAAGGTTTTTTTTTCCCAGATATATAAAGGGTGAAAGAGAGGCAAGAGTGGATATTGGCCCATTGGCATCTGGGGAAAAGGAAATGGCGGACAGACGTAATGAGTATTTTGCACAGTCTTCACTGTGGAAGAAACTAGCACAGAGCCAGGAGTGTCAGGGGGCAGGAATGACCATTGTTGCTCTTACAAGAGAGAGGGTGATTGGAAAGATGAGAGGTTCGAAGGTAGATAAGTCACCTGGACTAGATGGACTACCCCCCAGGGAAGGAGGTATCTGAAGAGATTGTGAAGGCATCAGTAATAATCTTTCAAGAGTCACGAGGTTCTGGAATGGTTCAGGAGGACGGGAAAACTGCAGACGTGGCCTAACAAGGGTGAGGTACAGCTTCTCCTTGACAGAAGTTGAACAATGGTGAAGATTGCGTCTCAGAAGATTTAGGACCCCTGTCGCACGATATGTCTGACCATTGCAACGCAGGTCATTCTGGATTACCAAGATACCTGATCTGTCTGGTTTCTTCAAGGCTGACACCCAGGTTTTATATGACGTTTTACCCGGTTTTCTCTTCCTGGTGACACACATGCTTTTGCAGACGAAAGGATTGAACTGCATGCCCCGTTGTTGACACCACTCAACCATACTATCAAGATCTTTTTGAAGAGCATCTCATCCATCGGCTGACTTAATTGGACTGCACAGCAAAGAGTCATCAGCAAAATGTCCGGTGGTGCTTGTGACTTGCTCGTGTCATTCGTAAATTGTCCCGTGATTCAGCTGGGATTAAACCTGGGTGGTGTGGCTCGAAGGGTCGAAGAGCCTATGTATCTTATGTGAGTAATTTATCTTTATTTTTCCACTCCACTCTATGTCAAAAAAATCCTTTTATCTTTTCCCCGTCAGCTTAAATATAGTTAAAAGACTGCCATAAACACAGTTCTGATCTATTTAAACTGCTAACTTGTACAGGGAATTGGTTCATTGTTGTCACATACTCCGGGGATACAATGAAAGGCTTGTCTTGGACACAGTTCCTGCAGATTGGATCACTACCACCCAGTCTACGACCTCTGATGTTGTCTTATTGACCTTTACGGTGTCCCCCCAAGTAATTCATCACACACAGCGTGGAGTTCCCTCACCACCCTTTTCACAATGTGGAGCTCCCTCACCACCCCTCCCACAGAATGGAGCTCCCTCACCACCTTCTCACAATGTGGAGTTCCCTCACCACCCCTCCAACAATGCAGAGCTCCCTCACCACCCCTCCCACAGTGTGGAGCTCCCGCACCACCCCTCCCACAGTGTGGGGCTCCCGCACCACCCCTCCCACAGTGTGGAGCTCCCGCACCACCCCTCCCACAATGCGGAGCTCCCTCACCAATCCCTCCCATAGTGTGGAGTTCCCTCACCACCCCTCCCACAATGCGTTCCCTCACCACGCCTCCCACAATGCGTTCCCTCACCACGCCTCCCACAATGCGTTCCCTCACCATCCTTCTCACAATGTCGAGATCCCTCATCACTCCTGCAACAGAATGGAGCTCCCTCACCACCACCCTCACAACGTGGTTCCCTCACCACCCCTCCCACAGTGTGGAGTTCCCTCACCACCCCTCCCACAATGCGGAGTTCCCTCACCACCCCTCCCACTGTGTGGAGCTCCCGCACCACCCCTCCCACAGTTTGGAGCTCCCTCAACACCCCTCCCACAGTGCGGAGCTCCCGCACCACCCCTCCCACAGTTTGGAGCTCCCTCAACACCCCTCCCACAGTGCGGAGCTCCCGCACCACCCCTCCCACAGTTTGGAGCTCCCTCACCACCCCTCCAACAGTGTGGAGATTCCTCACCACCCCTCCCATTGTGTGGTACCCTCAGCATCCCTCCCACTGTGTGGAGCTCCCTCACCACCCCTCCCACAGTTTGGAGCTCCCTCACCAGTCCTCCCACAGGTGAGCGCACTGTGGTAATCGTGTTTAGGGAGCTCTTGATGTGGGAATGGTAGTGCAGGAGCCATCCACCATAGGAGGGGTGATGAGGGAGTTCCATGCTCTGGGAGGGGTGGTGAGGGAACCACATTGTGGAAGGGTGAAGGGAACTCCTGGCACTGGGAGGGGTGGTGAGGGAGCTCCACAGTGTGCGAGGGGTGAAGAGGGAACTCCTCGCTCTGGGATGTTTGCTGAGGGAACCCCTTGCTGTGGGAGTGGTGTTGAGGGAACTCCACATTGTGCGAGGAGTGGAGAGGGAACTCCTCGCTCTGGGATGTTTGCTGAGGGAACTCCTTGCTGTGAGAGGGGTGGTGAGGGAACTCCACATTGTGTGAGGGGTGGAGAGGGAGCTCCATGCTCTGGGACTAGGTGGTGACCGATTTTTTTTGTAAATAAAGAAACTAATTGAAAGAAAAACACAGGATTCGGGATATTTCCTTTAGTGAGGTGCTCGTGTACGAAGCAGTGACATAATAACATATGCCATTCACATACTTTTACAAGTAACACATGATGACTTATGTAAACAAACAAGGAATGCTTCATCAAACAAGATATTAACAATATTACTGAAATATTAAATACACTCTCCTTCTTGCTTAGCTTTAAACTCCAAATCAATATAGAATGCATCTCAACTCAATTATGCAAAAAAATTGCTCCCTCATCTTTATTGATATGTGAGGCGCTCCATTGGTCAGGGTTGACCATGGAGTTTGTGTCTCTCTAACAACCCTCCAGACTATCCACGACACCCTCTACTTTTGTGTCATCACCAAACTTACCAACCCACCCATCTTCATCCAGGTCACTTATAAAAATCACAAAGAACAGATCCCTGCAGAACACCATTGGTCACCGACTTCCATGCAGAATTCGAACCATCTAGAACCACCCTCTCCCTCCCGCTGGGAAACCAATTCTGGATCCACAAAGCAAGGCCTCCTTGGATCCTGCGACACATTACCTTCTGAATGAGTCTTGCATAGGGCCCCTTATCAAATGCCTTACTGAAATCCAGATACACTACATGCACCGTTCTACCTTCATCAATGTGTTTTGTTACCTCCTCAAAGAACTCAATCAGGCTCGTTAGGCACGACCTGCCCTTGACCAAGCCATGCTGACTATCCCTAATCAGATTATGTCTCTCCAAATGCTCGTAAATCCTGCCTCTCAGGATCTTCTCCAACAACTTGCTCACTACCGGTCTATAATTTCCTGTGTTATCTCTGTTCCCTTACTTGAACAACAGAGCAACATTTGAAACCCTCCAATCCTCTGGTAACTTTCCTGTCCCTATTGATGATGCAAAGATCATCGTCAGAGGCTCAGCAATCTCCTCCCTCACTTCCCACTGTAGCCTGGGGTATATCTCAGCTGGTCCTGGTGACTTATCCAACTTAATGCTTTTCAAAAGCTCCAGCACATCCTCTTTCTTAATGTCTATATGCTGAAGCATTTCAGTCCACTGTAAGTCATCCCCATAATTGACAAAGTCTTATTCCCTGGTGAATACTGAAGCTGTATTGAGTGCCTCCGCTACCTCCTCCGACTCCATGCTCACGTTTCCACTATCACACCAGATCGCTCCTATTCTCACACAGCTCATCCTCTTGCTCTTCACATACTTGTAGAATGCCTTGTGGGTTTTCCTTAATCCTGCCCACCAAGGCTTTCTCATGGCCCCTTCTGGCTCTCCTAATTTATACAGGAGCAGTCAGCAGGGGGCGTGTCCAGACAGGTATACACATAGTTCACCAGATGTATGCAACAAGCTTGGAGTGGGCCTCAAATGGCCTGAATCTGCTCCGATATCTTATGGTCTTATAGTGTTACCTGTTCACCTCAGACGGTTGAGGAAGTTTCGTGGGGGCCCTCAAATCCTAAGAACTGTCTACAGGGGCACAATCGAGAGCATCCTGACTGGCTGCATCACTGCCTGGAACAGGAACTGTACCTCCCTCAATCGCAGGGGCACGATTGAGAGCATCCTGACTGACTGTATCACTGTCCGGTACGGGAACTGTCCTCCCTCAATCGCAGGTGCATGATTGAGAGCATCCCGACTGGCTGTATCACTGTCCGGTACGGGAACTGTACCTCCCTCAATCGCAGGGGCATGATTGAGGGCATCCTGACTGACTGCATCACTGTCCGGTACGGGAACTGTACCTCCCTCAATCGCAGGGGCATGATTGAGGGCATCCTGACTGGCTGCATCACTGCCCGGTATGGGAAATGTACCTCCCTCAGTCGCAGGGGCATGATTGAGGGCATCCTGACTGGCTGCATCACTGCCCGGTATGGGAACTGTACCTCCCTCAATCGCAGGGGCATGATTGAGGGCATCCTGACTGGCTGTATCACTGCCCGGTATGGGAACTGTACCTCCCTCAATCGCAGGGGTATGATTGAGAGCATCCTGACTGACTGTATCACTGCCCGGTACGGGAACTGTACCTCCCTCAATCGCAGGGGCACGATTGAGAGCATCGTGACGGGCTGTATCACTGCCCGGTACGGGAACTGTACCTCCCTCAATCGCAGGGGCATGATTGAGGGCATCCCGATGGGCTGCATCACTGCCCGGTACGGGAAATGTACCTCCCTCAATCGCAGGGGCATGATTGAGAGCATCCTGACTGACTGTATCACTGCCCGGTACGGGAACTGTACCTCCCTCAATCGCAGGGGCATGATTGAGAGCATCCTGACTGGCTGCATCACTGCCCAGTATGGGAACTGTACCTCCCTCAATCGCAGGGGCATGATTGAGAGCATCCCGACTGGCTGCATCACTGCCCGGTACGGGAACTGTACCTCCCTCAATCGCAGGACTCTGCGGAGAGTGGTGCAGACAGCCCAGCGCATCTGTAGATGTGAACTGCCCTCTATTCAGGACATTTACAGAGACAGGTGTGTAAAAAGGGCCCGAAGGATCATTGCGGACCCGAGTCACCCCAACCACAAACTGTTCCAGCTGCTACCATCCGGGAAACGGTACCGCAGCATAAAAGCCAGGACCAACAGGCTCTGGGACAGCTTCTTCCACCAGGCCATCAGACCGATTAATTCACACTGATACAATCGTATTTCTATGTTATATTGACTGTCCTGTTGTACATACTATTTATTATAAATTACACATTTAGATGGAGGTGTAAGGTAAATACTGCTTAATTCACACTGATACAATTGTATTCCAATGTTATGTTGATTATCAAGTTGTACATAATATTTATTATAAATTACTATAAATGGCATATTGCATATTTAGACGGAGACGTAATGTAAAGACTTTTACTCGTCATGTAAATGAAGGATGTAAGTAATAAAGTCAATTTAATTGTACAATCAAAAATGTCTACTTTTCCAATGTAGCCTGCCATATTTGCTTTATTGTTGTTCATAATTATTGTCACCCAGTACTGACTGATTGTTAACCCCTGGGTGTACTCACTGCTTGTTAATTTTGTCCTTTTTCTGCCTATTTTTAATCAAATGTCTCTCTCTCTCTCTCTCTCCTCTTCTGAAGAAAAACATGCTGGTTTTTTATTAACTCAAACATCTCTCTTCCTTTCTGAAGAAAAACATACTGTTTTCTTTTAACTCAGCTGTCTCCCTCCCATTCTAAGAAAAATGTGCCGCTTTTTTAAATCAAACGTCTCTCTCCCCTTCTGAAGAAAAACGTGCTGCTTTTTTAACTTGAATTTCTCTCTCCCCTTCTGAAGAAAAACATACTGTGTGTGTTCTTTTAACTCGAACGTCTCTCTCTCTCTCTCTCTCCCCTTCTGCAGAAAAACATGATGTGTGTTTTTTTTTTAACTTGAGCAACTCTTCCCTACCCCACCCCATTTCTGAAGGAAGATGTGTTGTTCTTCAACAGGTAGAGTTCTGCTTTACAACTTCCTCGTTGCCACTGTTAAGTTTTGTAACTCCCAAAACTTAATTGAAAGAAAAACACAGGATCTGGGATATTTGCCCATTTACTTTTCCTTTAGTGAGGCGATCATGTATGACGCAGTGACGTAATGACATGCGCCATTCACATAGTTTTACGTAGAACCCATGATGAATTTTGTAAACAAAAAAAGAATGATTCATCACAGAATATATTAACAATATTACTGAAATATTAAATGCACTACAGTTATGTTCAGGCATATACTGTATGGTTCATGTTTTGGTAAACTCATTTATACTGTAACTATTGTCTATGTTTTTTTTCATCTGTAATGGAATTTGTATGTTTGTAATTTCTTTATTAATATATAATTTGTATTTTGTTCATATTATTAATAATAATAAAAAGATTGAAAAAAACAATACACTACAGTGAGGGAGCTCCAGTCCGTAGGAGCAGTGGTGAATGGGGATATCCACGCTGTGGGGTTGGGGCTGAAAGTGTGGTACCCCACACTGTGGGAGAAATGGAAAGAAGGCAGAAATGCCCCGTGGGGTTCTTGTGTACAGTTTTGGGTTCCCTATTATAAGAAGGATGTCAACACACTCAACGATTCAGGAACAGCTTCTTCCCCTCTGCCATCCGATTCCTGAATGGACATTGAAGCTTTGGACACTACCTCACTTTGTTTAATATACAGTATTTCTGTTTTTGCACATTTTTTAAAAAATCTATTCATTATACATAATTGATTTACTTGTTTATTTTTTGCTTTATTTTATTTATTATTGTTTTTACTCCTTCTCTCTCTGCCAGATTCTGTATTGCATTGAACTGCTATTGCTAAGTTAACAAATTTCACATCACGTGCTGGTGATAATAAACCTGATTCTGATTCTGAAAAAGGGTCTAGAACTTTGCCAGGATTTGAGGGCCTGAGACTTTGGGAGAGATTGGGCGGGCTAGGATTTTAATCCTTGCAGTGTAGGAGACTGAGGGGTGACAGTGTAAGGCATGGTCACAGTCTTTTCCCCAGGGCAAGGCAGTCTAAAATTAGAGGGCATGAGTTTAAGGTGAGTGAGCAAGGATTTAAATGGGACATCACAGGCAACTTTTTCCTACAGAACCAGCTGCCGGAGGTGGATAGAATAACAGCTTTGAAAGGATACATGGCCAGGTACGTGGATAGGAGAGGCTTGGAGGAATGTGGGCCAAATGCTGAAGGTCCTGTTTCTCGACTGTATGACTTGACCCTCTGTCACACGACAGAGGGTGTCATGGTCTCTGAGGATCTAACCTGGTCCCAACATACAGATATAGTCATAAAGAAGGCAAGACAGCCTTATATACTTTATCCTAATATACTTCATAAGGAGTTTGAAGAGATTTGGCATGTCAACAAATACACTTAAAAACTTCTATAGATGTACCGTGGAGAGCATTTTGACAGGCTGCATCACAGTCTTGTATGGAGGGGCTACTGCATTTTGACAGGCTGCACCACTGTCTGGAATGGAAGGGCTACTGCATTCTGACACGCTGCATCACTGTCTGGTATGGAGGGGCTACTGCATTCTGACAGGCTGCATCACTGTCTGGTATGGAAGGGCTACTGCATTTTGACAGGCTGCATCACTGTCTGGTATGGAGGGGCTACTGCATTCTGACAGGCTGCATCACTGTCTGGTATGGAGGGGCTACTGCATTTTGACAGGCTGCATCACTGTCTGGTATGGAGGGGCTACTGCATTCTGACAGGCTGCATCACTGTCTGGTATGGAGGGGCTACTGCATTCTGACAGGCTGCATCACAGTCTTGTATGGAGGGGCTACTGCATTTTGACAGGCTGCATCACAGTCTTGTATGTAGGGGCTACTGCATTCTGACAGGCTGCATCACTGTCTGGTATGGAAGGGCTACTGCATTTTGACAGGCTGCATCACTGTCTGGTATGGAGGGGCTACTGCATTCTGACAGGCTGCATCACTGTCTGGTATGGAGGGGCTACTGCATTTTGACAGGCTGCATCACTGTCTGGTATGGAGGGGCTACTGCATTCTGACAGGCTGCATCACTGTCTGGTATGGAGGGGCTACTGCATTTTGACAGGCTGCATCACTGTCTGGTATAGAGGGGCTACTGCATTCTGACAGACTGCATCACAGTCTTGTATGGAGGGGCTACTGCATTCTGACAGGCTGCATCACTGTCTGGTATGGAAGGGCTACTGCATTTTGACAGGCTGCATCACTGTCTGGTATGGAGGGGCTACTGCATTCTGACAGGCTGCATCACTGTCTGGTATGGAGGGGCTACTGCATTTTGACAGGCTGCATCACTGTCTGGTATGGAGGGGCTACTGCATTCTGACAGGCTGCATCACTGTCTGGTATGGAAGGGCTACTGCATTTTGACAGGCTGCATCACTGTCTGGTATGGAGGGGCTACTGCATTCTGACAGGCTGCATCACTGTCTGGTATGGAGGGGCTACTGCATTTTGACAGGCTGCATCACTGTCTGGTATGGAGGGGCTACTGCATTCTGACAGGCTGCATCACTGTCTGGTATGGAGGGGCTACTGCATTTTGACAGGCTGCATCACTGTCTTGTATAGAGGGGCTACTGCATTCTGACAGACTGCATCACTGTCTGGTATGGAGGGGCTACTGCATTCTGACACGCTGCATCACTGTCTGGTATGGAGGGGCTACTGCATTCTGACAGGCTGCATCACTGTCTTGTATGGAGGGGCTACTGCATTTTGACAGGCTGCATCACAGTCTTGTATGTAGGGGCTACTGCATTTTGACAGGCTGCATCACTGTCTGGTATGGAGGGGCTACTGCATTCTGAGGCTGCATCACTGTCTGGTATGGAGGGGCTACTGCATTTTGACAGGCTGCATCACTGTCTTGTATAGAGGGGCTACTGCATTCTGACAGACTGCATCACAGTCTTGTATGGAGGGGCTACTGCATTCTGACAGGCTGCATCTGTCTGGTATGGAGGGGCTACTGCATTTTGCCAGGCTGCATCACAGTCTTGTATGGAGGGGCTACTGCATTTTGACAGGCTGCATCACTGTCTGGTATGGAGGGGCTACTGCATTCTGACAGGCTGCATCACTGTCTGGTATGGAAGGGCTACTGCATTCTGACAGGCTGCATCACTGTCTGGTATGGAGGGGCTACTGCATTCTGACAGGCTGCATCACAGTATGGAGGGGCTACTGCATTTTGACAGGCTGCATCACTGTCTGGTATGGAAGGGCTATTGCATTCTGACAGGCTGCATCACTGTCTGGTATGGAGGGGCTACTGCATTTTGACAGGCTGCATTACTGTCTTGTATGGAGGGGCTACTGCATTCTGACAGGCTGCATCACAGTCTTGTATGGAGGGGCTACTGCATTCTGACAGGCTGCATCACTGCCTGGTATGGAGGGGCTACTGCATTCTGACAGGCTGCATCACTGTCTGGTATGGAGGGGATACTGCATTTTGACAGGCTGCATCACAGTCTTGTATGGAGGGGCTACTGCATTCTGACAGGCTGCATCACTGTCTGGAATGGAGGGGCTACTGCACTGGACTGAAAGAAGCTGCAGAAGGTTGTAAGTCTGGTCAGCTCCATCTTGGGTACGAGCCTACAAAGTACCTTCAGGGAGCGGTGTCTCAGAAAGGCAGCGTCCATCATTAAGGGCCCCCCTCACCCAGGACATGCCCTCTTCTCATTGCTACCATCAGGGAGGGGGTACAGGAGCCTGAAGACACACACTCAACGATTCAGGAACAGCTTCTTCCCCTCTGCCATCAGGGAGGAGGTACAGGAGCCTGAAGACACACACTCAACGATTCAGGAACAGCTTCTTCACCTCTGCCATCAGGGAGGAGGTACAGGAGCCTGAAGACACACACTCAACGGTTCAGGAACAGCTAATTCCCCTCTGCCATCAGGGAGGAGGTACAGGAGCCTGAAGACACACACTCAGTGATTCAGGAACAGCTTCTTCCCCTCTGACATCAGGGAGGAGGTACAGGAGCCTGAAGACACACACTCAGTGGTTCAGGAACAGCTTCTTCCCCTCTGCCTTCCGATTCCTGAATGGACATTGAACCCATGAACACTACCTCACTACTTTTTTTAATAAACAGTATTTCTGTTTTTGCACATCTTTTAATCGATTCAATATACGTAATGGATTTACTTGTTTATTTATTATTATGTTTTTTCCCTCGCTGCTGGATTATGCATTACACTGAACGGCTGCTGCTGAGTTAACGAATGTGATAATAAACCCGATTCTGAGACGGCAGCTGGGGCTGCTGCAGTTCCGGCCTCGGGCAGCAGGCGGCGGGAGAGAGCAGGGGAACGGGGTTAGCGGCTGGACAGACACCGGCAGGTGCGGGGAGTGCAGAGGAGATCTCGTCTCATCCGGCATCGCGTTCAGCACCGACCAGGCGGGCCGAAGGGCCTGCCCCTGTGCTGTTCTGAGCTGTGCTCAGAGAGCAGAGATGTCGATGGTCGTGGAGGGTGAGGGAAGGACTGGAAATCAAAGTGAGGAATTCGGAAGTTCACGGGCCAGTGCGCGGTTGAAAAGCGGCAGGTCAACAGAAATGCGAGGAAAGCAGGATATCAGTCTCACAGCAACAGCGAGTCAAAGGTGATGACACTGTGTCCAGTGGGGATGGGCAGTCTGGCTTTTGAAACCCCTCGGCCTAGAGACATCACAGCGTAACAGGTAGTGCCCCTGCCTCACGGCTGTGTGAGTGTATGTGTGTGTGTGTGTGTGTGTGTGTGTGTGTGTGTGTGTGTGTGTGTGTGTGTGTGTGTGTGTGTGTACACGTGTGTGTGTGTGTGAGAGAGAGTGTGTGTGTGAGAGAGAGAGAGTGTGAGAGGGAGTGTGTGAGTGTGTGTGTGTACACGTGTGTGTGTGTGTGTGTGAGAGTGTGTGTGTGAGAGAGAGTGTGTGTGTACACGTGTGTGTGTGTGAGAGAGAGTGTGTGTGTGTGAGAGAGTGTGTGTGTGTACACGTGTGTGTGAGAGAGAGAGTGTGTGTGTGTACACGTGTGTGTGTGTGTGAGAGAGTGTGTGTGTACACGTGTGTGTGTGTGAGAGAGAGTGTGTGTGTGTGAGAGAGTGTGTGTGTGTACACGTGTGTGTGTGTGTGTGAGAGAGACAGTGTGTGTGTGAGAGTGTGTGTGTGTACGTGTGTGTGTGCATGTGTGTCTGTGTGTGTGTGGGAGAGATAGTGTGTGTGAGAGTGTGTGTCTGTGTGAGAGAGTGTGTGTGAGAGAGTGTGTGTGTGAGTGTGTGTGAGTGTGTGTGTGTGTCTGTGTGAGAGAGTGTGTGTGAGAGAGTGTGTGTGTGAGTGTGTGTGAGTGTGTGTGTGTGTCTGTGTGAGAGAGAGTGTGTCTGTGAGAGATAGTGTGTGTGTGTGTGTGAGAGAGAGAGAGAGAGAGAGAGAGAGAGAGAGAGAGAATACACGTGTGGAAAATCTGAATCAGGATCAGGTTTAATATCTTCGGCACATGTCATGAAACTCGTTGACTGTGGCAGCCGTACGATGCATGAAAACAGAATGGGAAAAAACGGAACTGCAATAGGTGTAAATTGAAGAGGTTGTGCAAAAGCAGAAATAAAAAGCGGTGAGGTAGTGTTCATGGGTTCAATGTGCATTCAGGAATCTGATGGCAGAGGGGAAGAAGCTGTTCCTGAATCGCTGAGTGTGTGTCTTCAGACTCCTGTACCTCCTCCCTGATGGCAGAGGGGAAGAAGCTGTTCCTGAATCGCTGAGTGTGTGCCTTCAGGCTCCGGTACCCCCTCCCTGATGGCAGAGGGGAAGAAGCTGTTCCTGAATCACTGAGTGTGTGTCTTCAGGCTCCTGTACCCCCTCCCTGATGGCAGAGGGGAAGAAGCTGTTCCTGAATCGTTGAGTGTGTGTCTTCAGTCTCCTGTACCTCCTCCCTGATGGCAGAGGGGAAGAAGCTGTTCCTGAATCGTTGAGTGTGTGTCTCCAGGCTCCTGTACCTCCTCCCTGATGGCAGAGGGAAAGAAGCTGTTCCTGAATCGCTGACTGTGTGCCTTCAGGCTCCTGTACCTCCTCCCTGATGGCAGAGGGGAAGAAGCTGATCCTGAATCATTGAGTGTGTGTCTTCAGGCTCCTGCACCTCCTCCCTGATGGCAGAGGGGAAGAAGCTGTTCCTGAATCGTTGAGTGTGTGTCTCCAGGCTCCTGTACCCCCTCCCTGATGGCAGCAATGAGAACAAGACGTGTCCTGGATACTCGAAGGCCGGTGCCCATGAGGGAGCTGACTGAGTTTACAACCCTCTGCAGCTTGCTTCGATCCTGTGCAGTAACCCCCTCCCCCCTGACATACCAGACAGTGAGGCAGCCGGTCATAACGCTCTCCACGGTACATCTCTGGAAGTTTTCGAGTGCTTTAGGTGACAAACCAAATCTCCTCAAACTCCTGATGAAATGTAGCCGCTGTCTTGCCTTCTTTGTAACTGCATCGAGATGTTCGGTCCAGGTTAGATCCTCGAATATAGTCATAACCAGAAACTTGAAATTCCTGGCTCTCTCCTCTTCTGATCCCTCCATGAGGACCCTTTCTGAAGCCCCTTGGTCTGACTGATGTTGACGAAATGTTGTTGCTATGACAACACTCAACCAGCAGGTCTATCTCTCTCCTGTATGCCCTCTCGAGATTCTACCAGGATAGATTTACGGGCGGCGTTTGAGCTGGGCCTCGCCACACAGTCACGGCTGTAGAGAGAATAGCGCAGTGGGCTAAGCACACATCCCTGAGGTGCACCAGCGCTGATTATCAGTGAGATCCACACAGACTGTGGTCTTCTGTTGGGATCCCGTTGCAGAAGGAGGTACAGAGGCCCAGGTCCTGCCACTCTCCGTGGTACGTCTGTAGAAACCTGCAAGTGCTTAGGTGACGTAGCAAATCTCCTCAAACTCCCAATGAAAGAGTCGTGCCTTCTTCGTGGCTGCATCGATGTGCTGGGTCCAGGTTGGATCCTCGGGGATAACGACGCCCAGACAGACTGAACGCGGGTCCCCGAAGCACGCGTGAGCAGGACAGAGCTGCAACGTCGCAGAGCAGAGACACGAGGAGTTCGGCAGGCGCTGGCAATCCGGGAGCAATGCACACAAAATGCTGGCGGGACTCGGCAAGCCAGCCAGGCTGACGTTTCGTGCCGAGAGCCTTCATCGGGGGGTGAGGGCAGAGGCCAGAATGGACCCTATTTCCCTTGCCATAGAGGCTGCCTGACCTTTTGTCGAGACCAGTCTGAGGATCACAGGGGTCTCCCTACCACCCATCCGGACATTTATCAGGAGCGCTGCGTATGCAGGGCCCTTAGTATTATCCAGGATCCCACCCGTCCGTCCGGCATCCTCTCTGACTTTCTACCATCGGGCAGGAGACTCCGATGCATAAAGACAGGAACGGTCAGGGTGAGAAACGGTTTCTTCCCTCAGGCCGTCAGGCTTCTGAACTCCATGACGCATCACATTCAATATGTCACCGGTTAATCTGTTCTGTACCTGGCAATATTTAATTCATGCATAAGTCATCTGCAGATCTTATCCTTACCTTCATAAGCTATTGTGTGCTGCTTTGCAGCCTGGTTGGGAGGAACCATTGGATGATGAGGTGTGTTTTGGATAATGAGGTGGGTTTTCAAAGCTTGCAGGGAGATTTATGCCGGTTAGAAGAATGGGCTGAACGTTGGCAGATGGAGTTTAATGCTGAGAAGTGTGAGGTTCTACATTTTGGCAGGAATAATCCAAATAGAACATACAGGGTAAATGGTAGGGCATTGAGGAATGCAGTGGAACAGAGAGATCTAGGAATAACTGTGCATAGTTCCCTGAAGGTGGAGTCTCATGTAGATAGGGTGGTGAAGAAGGCTTTTGGAACGCTGGCCTTTATCAATCAAAGCATTGAGTACAGAAGTTGGGATGTAATGTTAAAATTGTACAAGGCATTGGTAAGGCCAAATTTGGAATATTGTGTACAGTTCTGGTCACCGAATTATAGGAAAGATATCAATAAATTAGAGAGAGTGCAGAGATGATTTACTAGGATGTTACCTGGGTTTCAGCACTTAAGTTACAGAGAAAGGTTGAACAAGTTAGGTCTCTATTCATTGGAGCGTAGAAGGTTGAGGGGGGATTTGATCGAGGTATTTAAAATTTTGAGAGGGATAGATAGAGTTGACATGAATAGGCTGTTTCCATTGAGAGCAGGGGAGATTCAAACTAGAGGAAATGATTTGAGAGTTAGGGGGCAGAAGTTAAAGGGAAACACGAGGGGGTATTTCTTTACTCAAAGAGTGATAGCTGTGTGGAATGAGCTTCCTGTAGAAGTAGTAGAAGCCAGTTCAGTTGTGTCATTTAAGGTAAAATTGGATAGGTATATGGACAGAAAAGGAGTGGAGGGTTATGGGCTGAGTGAGGGTAGGTGGGACTAGGTGAGATTAAGAGTTTGGCATGGACTAGGAGGGCCGAGATGGCCTGTTTCCGTGCAGTGATTGTTATATGGTTATATGGAACGTTGTCTTGTTTGACGGTACGCATTCACGGCCTGGGAGGTGGGGATCTCTGGAGAACGGAGCACGGCCTGGGTGGTGGGGGTCTCTGGAGAAGGGAGCACGGACTGGGTGGTGGGGGTCTCTGGAGAAGAGAACACGGCCTGGGTGGTGGGGGTCTCTGGAGAAGGGAGCACAGCCTGGGTGGTGGGGGTCTCTGGAGAAGAGAGCACGGCCTGGGTGGTGGGGGTCTCTGGAGAAGGGAGCACAGCCTGGGTGGTGGGGCTCTCTGGAGAAGGGAGCACGGCCTGGGTAGTGGGGAGTCTGGAGAAGAGAGCACGGCCTGGGTGGTGGGGATCTCTGGAGAAGAGAGCACGGCCTGGGAGGTGGTGGTCTCTGGAGAAGGGAGCACGGCCTGGGCGCTGGGGGTCTCTGGAGAAGGGAGCACGTCCTGGGTACTGGGGGTCTCTGGAGAAGGGAGCACGGCCTGGGTGGTGGGGGTCTCTGGAGAAGAGAACAAGGCCTGGGTGGTGGGGGTCTCTGGAGAAGGGAGCACGGCCTGGGTGGTGGGGGTCTCTGGAGAACGGAACACGGCCTGGGTGGTGGGGGTCTCTGGAGAAGGGAGCAGGACCTGGGTGGTGGTGGTCTCTGGAGAAGGGAGCATGGCCTGGGTGGTGGGGATCTCTGGAGAGGAGAGCACGGCCTTGGTAGTTGGGGTCTCTGGAGAAGGGAGCACGGCCTGGGTGGTGGGGGTCTCTGGAGAAGGGAGCACAGCCTGGGCGGTGGGGATCTCTGGAGAAGGGAGCACAGCCTGGGCGGTGGGGATCTCTGGAGAAGGGAGCACGGCCGGGGCGGTGGGGGTCCGTGGAGAAGGGAGCACGGCCTGGGTGGTGGGGATCTCTAGAGAAGAGAGCACGGCCTGGGTGGTGGGGATCTCTGGAGAAGGGAGCACGGCCTGGGCGGTGGGGGTCTCTGGAGAAGAGAGCACAGCCTGGGCAGTGGTGGTCTCTGGAGAAGGGAGCACGGCCTGGGTGGTGGGGGTCTCTGGAGAAGGGAGCACGGCCTGGGTGGTGGGGGTCTCTGGAGAAGGGAGCACGGCCTGTGTGGTGGGGATCTCTGGAGAAGGGAGCACGGCCTGGGCGGTGGGGGTCTCTGGAGAAGAGAGCACAGCTTGGGCAGTGGTGGTCTCTGGAGAAGGGAGCACGGCCTGGGTGGTGGGGGTCTCTGGAGAAGGGAGCACGGCCTGGGTGGTGGGGATCTCTGGAGAAGAGAGCACGGCCTGGGTGGTGGGGGTCTCTGGAGAAGGGAGCACGGCCTGGGTGGTGGGGATCTCTGGAGAAGAGAGCACGGCCTGGGCAGTGGTGGTCTCTGGAGAAGGGAGCACGGCCTGGGTGGTGGGGGTCTCTGGAGAAGAGAGCACGGCCTGGGTGGTGGGGATCTCTGGAGAAGAGAGCACGGCCTGGAAGGTGGTGGTCTCTGGAGAAGGGAGCACGGCCTGGGCGCTGGGGGACTCTGGAGAAGGGAGCACGTCCTGGGTACTGGGGGTCTCTGGAGAAGGGAGCACGGCCTGGGCAGTGGTGGTCTCTGGAGAAGGGAGCACGGCCTGGGTGGTGGGGGTCTCTGGAGAAGGGAGCACGGCCTGGGTGATGGGGGTCTCTGGAGAAGGGAGCACGGCCTGGGTGGTCGGGCTCTCTGGAGCAAGGCCTGGGTGGTGGGGGTCTCTGGAGAAGGGAGCATGGCCTGGGTGGTTGAGATCTCTGGAGAAGGGAGCACGGCCTGGGTGGTGGGGATCTCTGGAGAAGGGAGCACGGCCTGGGTGGTGGGGGTCTCTGAAAAAGGGAGCACGGCCTGGGTGGTGGGGATCTCTAGAGAAGAGAGCACGGCCAGGGCGGTGGGTGTCTCTGGAGAAGAGAGCACAGCTTGGGTGGTGGGGGTCTCTGGAGAAGAGAGAATGGCCTGAGTGGTGGGGATCTCTGGAGAAGGGAGCACGGCCTGGGTGGTGGGGATCTCTGGAGAAGAGAGCACGGCCTGGGTGGTGGGGATCTCTGGAGAAGGGAGCACTGCCTGGGCGGTGGGGGTCTGGGGAGAAGAGAGCACAGCCTGGGTGGTGGGGGTCTCTGGAGAAGGGAGCACGGTCTGGGCGGTGGTGGTCTCTGGAGAAGGGAACACGGTCTGGGCAGTGGTGGTCTCTGGAGAAGGGAGCACGGCCTGGGTGGTGGGGGTCTCTGGAGAAGGGCGCACGTCCTGGGTGGTGGGGGTCTCTGGAGAAGGGAGCACGGCCTGGGTGCTGGGGCTCTCTGGAGCACGGCCTGGGTGGTGGGGGTCTCTGGAGAAGGGAGCACGGCCTGGGTGGTGGGGATCCCTGGAGAAGGGAGCACGGCCTAGATGGTGGGAGTCTCTGAAGAAGAGAGCACGGCCTGGGTGGTGGGGGTCTCTAGAGAAGGGAGCATGGTCTGTGTGGTGGGGGTCTCTGGAGAAGGGAGTACGGCCTGGGTGGTGGGGGTCTCTGCAGAAGGGAGCACGGCCTGGGTGGTGGGGGTCTCTGGAGAAGGGAGCACGGCCTGGGTGGTGGGTGCTGGGGGTCTCTGGAGAAGGGAGCACGGCCTGGGTGGTGGGGGTCTCTGGAGAAGGGAGCACGGCCAGGGCAGTGGTGGTCGCTGGAGAAGAGAGCACGGCCTGGGTGGTGGGGGTCTCTGGAGAAGAGCACGGCCTGGGTGGTGGGAGTCTCTGGAGAAGAGCACGGCCTGGGTGGTGTGGGTCTCTGGAGAAGGGAGTACGTCCTTTGTGGTGGGGGTCTCTGGAGAAGGGAGTACGGCCTGGGTGGTGGGGGTCTCTGGAGAAGGGAGCACTGCCTGGGTGGTGGGTGGAGGGGGTCTCTGGAGAAGGGAGCACTGCCTGGGGGGTCTCTGGTGAAGAGAGCACGGCCTGGGTGGTGGGGTCTCTGGAGAAGGGAGCACGGCCTGGGTGGTGGGGGTCTCTGGAGAAGGGAGCACGGCCTGGGTGGTGGGTGGTGGGGGTCTCTGGAGAAGGGTGCACGGCCTGGGTGGTGGGGGTCTCTGGAGAAGGGAGCACGGCCAGGGCAGTGGTGGTCGCTGGAGAAGAGAGCACGGCCTGGGTGGTGGGGGTCTCTGGAGAAGAGCACGGCCTGGGTGGTGGGAGTCTCTGGAGAAGAGCACGGCCTGGGTGGTGTGGGTCTCTGGAGAAGGGAGTACGGCCTGTGTGGTGGGGGTCTCTGGAGAAGGGAGTATGGCCTGGGTGGTGGGGGTCTCTGGAGAAGGGAGCACGGCCTGGGTGGTGGGTGGAGGGGGTCTCTGGAGAAGGGAGCACTGCCTGGGGGTTCTCTGGTGAAGAGAGCACGGCCTGGGTGGTGGGGGTCTCTGGAGAAGGGAGCACGGCCTGGGTGGTGGGGATCTCTGGAGAAGAGAGCACGGCCTGGGCAGTGGTGGTCTCTGGAGAAGGGAGCACGGCCTGGGTGGTGGGGGTCTCTGGAGAAGGGAGAACGGCCTGGGTGGTGGGGGTCTCTGGAGAAGGGAGCACGGCCTGGGTGGTGGGGGTCTCTGGAGAAGGGAGCACGGCCTGGGTGGTGGGGCTCTCTGGAGCAAGGCCTGGGTGGTGGGGGTCTCTGGAGAAGGGAGCACGGCCTGGGTGGTGGGGGTCTCTGGAGAAGGGAGTACGGCCTGGGTGGTGGGGGTCTCTGGAGAAGGGAGCACTGCCTGGGGTTCTCTGGTGAAGAGAGCACGGCCTGGGTGGTGGGGGTCTCTGGAGAAGGGAGCACAGCCTGGGCGGTGGGGATCTCTGGAGAAGGGAGCACGGCCTGGGTGGTGGGGGTCTCTGGAGAAGGCAGCACGGCCTGGGTGGTGGGGGTCTCTGAAAAAGGGAGCACGGCCTGGGTGGTGGGGATCTCTAGAGAAGAGAGCACGGCCAGGGCGGTGTGTGTCTCTGGAGAAGAGAGCACGGCTTGGGTGGTGGGGGTCTCTGGAGAAGAGAGCACAGCCTGGGCAGTGGTGGTCTCTGGAGAAGGGAGCACGGCCTGGGTGGTGGGGGTCTCTGGAGAAGGGAGCACGGCCTGGGTGGTGGGGGTCTCTGGAGAAGGGAGCACGGCCTGGGTGGTGGGGCTCTCTGGAGCACGGCCTGGGTGGTGGGGATCTCTAGAGAAGAGAGCACGGCCTGGGCAGTGGTGGTCTCTGGAGAAGGGAGCACGGCCTGGGTGGTGGGGATCTCTGGAGAAGAGAGCACAGCCTGGGCAGTGGTGGTCTCTGGAGAAGGGAGCACGGCCTGGGTGGTGGGGGTCTCTGGAGAAGGGAGCACGGCCTGGGTGGTGGGGGTCTCTGGAGAAGGGAGCACGGCCTGGGTGGTGGGGCTCTCTGGAGCACGGCCTGGGTGGTGGGGGTCTCTGGAGAAGGGAGCACGGCCTGGGTGGTGGAGATCTCTGGAGAAGGGAGCACGGCCTGGGTGGTGGGGATCTCTGGAGAAGGGAGCACGGCCTAGGTGGTGGGAGTCTCTGAAGAAGAGAGCACGGCCTGGGTGGTGGGGGTCTCTGGAGAAGGGAGCACAGCCTGGGTGGTGGGGCTCTCTGGAGAAGGGAGCACGGCCTGGGTAGTGGGGTGTCTGGAGAAGAGAGCACGGCCTGGGTGGTGGGGATCTCTGGAGAAGAGAGCACGGCCTGGGAGGTGGGGGTCTCTGGAGAAGGGAGCACGGCCTGGGTGGTGGGGGTCTCTGGAGAAGGGAGCACGGCCTGGGTGGTGGGGGTCTCTGGAGAAGAGAACACGGCCTGGGTGGTGGGGGTCTCTGGAGAAGAGAGCACGGCCTGGGTGGTGGGGGTCTCTGGAGAAGGGAGCACAGCCTGGGTGGTGGGGCTCTCTGGAGAAGGGAGCACGGCCTGGGTAGTGGGGAGTCTGGAGAAGAGAGCACGGCCTGGGTGGTGGGGATCTCTGGAGAAGAGAGCACGGCCTGGGAGGTGGTGGTCTCTGGAGAAGGGAGCACGGCCTGGGCGCTGGGGGTCTCTGGAGCAGGGAGCACAGCCTGGGTGGTGGGGGTCTCTGGAGAACAGAACAAGGCCTGGGTGGTGGGGGTCTCTGGAGAAGGGAGCACGGCCTGGGTGGTGGGGGTCTCTGGAGAACGGAACACGGCCTGGGTAGTGGGGGTCTCTGGAGAAGGGAGCAGGACCTGGGTGGTGGTGGTCTCTGGAGAAGGGAGCATGGCCTGGGTGGTGGGGATCTCTGGAGAGGAGAGCACGGCCTTGGTAGTTGGGGTCTCTGGAGAAGGGAGCACGGCCTGGGTGGTAGGGGTCTCTGGAGAAGGGAGCACAGCCTGGGCGGTGGGGATCTCTGGAGAAGGGAGCACAGCCTGGGCGGTGGGGATCTCTGGAGAAGGGAGCACGGCCGGGGCGGTGGGGGTCCGTGGAGAAGGGAGCGCGGCCTGGGTGGTGGGAATCTCTAGAGAAGAGAGCACGGCCTGGGTGGTGGGGATCTCTGGAGAAGGGAGTACGGCCTGGGCGGTGGGGGTCTCTGGAGAAGAGAGCACAGCCTGGGCAGTGTTGGTCTCTGGAGAAGGGAGCACGGCCTGGGTGGTGGGGGTCTCTGGAGAAGGGAGCACGGCCTGGGTGGTGGGGGTCTCTGGAGAAGGGAGCACGGCCTGGGTGGTGGGGGTCTCTGAAAAAGGGAGCACGGCCTGGGTGGTGGGGATCTCAAAAGAAGAGAGCACGGCCAGGGCGGTGTGTGTCTCTGGAGAAGAGAGCACGGCTTGGGTGGTGGGGGTCTCTGGAGAAGAGAGAATGGCCTGGGTGGTGGGGATCTCTGGAGAAGGGAGCACGGCCTGGGTGGTGGGGATCTCTGGAGAAGAGAGCACGGGCTGGGTGGTGGGGATCTCTGGAGAAGGGAGCACGGCCTGGGCGGTGGGGGTCTCTGGAGAAGAGAGCACAGCCTGGGCAGTGGTGGTCTCTGGAGAAGGGAGCACGTTCTGGGTGGTGGGGGTCTCTGGAGCAGGGAGCACAGCCTGGGTGGTGGGGGTCTCTGGAGAACAGAACAAGGCCTGGGTGGTGGGGGTCTCTGGAGAAGGGAGCACGGCCTGGGTGGTGGGGGTCTCTGGAGAACGGAACACGGCCTGGGTAGTGGGGGTCTCTGGAGAAGGGAGCAGGACCTGGGTGGTTGTTGTCTCTGGAGAAGGGAGCATGGCCTGGGTGGTGGGGATCTCTGGAGTGGAGAGCACGGCCTTGGTAGTTGGGGTCTCTGGAGAAGGGAGCACGGCCTGGGTGGTGGGGGTCTCTGGAGAAGGGAGCACAGCCTGGGCGGTGGGGATCTCTGGAGAAGGGAGCACAGCCTGGGCGGTGGGGATCTCTGGAGAAGGGAGCACGGCCGGGGCGGTGGGGGTCCGTGGAGAAGGGAGCGCGGCCTGGGTGGTGGGAATCTCTAGAGAAGAGAGCACGGCCTGGGTGGTGGGGATCTCTGGAGAAGGGAGTACGGCCTGGGCGGTGGGGGTCTCTGGAGAAGAGAGCACAGCCTGGGCAGTGTTGGTCTCTGGAGAAGGGAGCACGGCCTGGGTGGTGGGGGTCTCTGGAGAAGGGAGCACGGCCTGGGTGGTGGGGGTCTCTGGAGAAGGGAGCACGGCCTGGGTGGTGGGGATCTCTGGAGAAGGGAGCACGGCCTGGGCGGTGGGGGTCTCTGGAGAAGAGAGCACAGCTTGGGCAGTGGTGGTCTCTGGAGAAGGGAACACGGCCTGGGTGGTGGGGGTCTCTGGAGAAGGGAGCACGGCCTGGGTGGTGGGGATCTCTGGAGAAGAGAGCACGGCCTGGGTGGTGGGGGTCTCTGGAGAAGGGAGCACGGCCTGGGTGGTGGGGATCTCTGGAGAAGAGAGCACGGCCTGGGCAGTGGTGGTCTCTGGAGAAGGGAGCACGGCCTGGGTGGTGGGGGTCTCTGGAGAAGGGAGCACGGCCTGGGTGGTGGGGGTCTCTGGAGAAGGGAGCACGGCCTGGGTGGTTGAGATCTCTGGAGAAGGGAGCACGGCCTGGGTGGTGGGGATCTCTGGAGAAGGGAGCACGGCCTGGGTGGTGGGGGTCTCTGAAGAAGGGAGCACGGCCTGGGTGGTGGGGATCTGTAGAGAAGAGAGCACTGCCCGGGCGGTGGGTGTCTCTGGAGAAGAGAGCACGGCTTGGGTGGTGGGGGTCTCTGGAGAAGAGAGAATGGCCTGGGTGGTGGGGTCTCTGGAGAAGGGAGCACGGCCTGGGTGGTGGGGATCTCTGGAGAAGAGAGCACGGCCTGGGTGGTGGGGATCTCTGGAGAAGGGAGCACGGCCTGGGCGGTGGGGGTCTCTGGAGAAGAGAGCACAGCCTGGGCAGTGGTGGTCTCTGGAGAAGGGAGCACGGCCTGGGTGGTGGGGGTCTCTGGAGAAGGGAGCACGGTCTGGCAGTGGTGGTCTCTGGAGAAGGGAGCACGGCCTGGGTGGTGGGGGTCTCTGGAGAAGGGAGCACGTTCTGGGTGGTGGGGGTCTCTGGAGAAGGGAGCACGGCCTGGGTGGTGGGGCTCTCTGGAGCACGGCCTGGGTGGTGGGGGTCTCTGGAGAAGGGAGCACGGCCTGGGTGGTGGGGATCCCTGGAGAAGGGAGCACGGCCTAGATGGTGGGAGTCTCTGAAGAAGAGAGCACGGCCTGGGTGGTGGGGGTCTCTAGAGAAGGGAGCATGGTCTGTGTGGTGGGGGTCTCTGGAGAAGGGAGTACGGCCTGGGTGGTGGGGGTCTCTGGAGAAGGGAGCACGGCCTGGGTGGTGGGGGTCTCTGGAGAAGGGAGCACGGCCTGGGTGGTGGGTGGTGGGGGTCTCTGGAGAAGGGAGCACGGCCTGGGTGGTGGGGGTCTCTGGAGAAGGGAGCACGGCCAGGGCAGTGGTGGTCGCTGGAGAAGAGAGCACGGCCTGGGTGGTGGGAGTCTATGGAGAAGAGCACGGCCTGGGTGGTGTGGGTCTCTGGAGAAGGGAGTACGGCCTGTGTGGTGGGGGTCTCTGGAGAAGGGAGTACGGCCTGGGTGGTGGGGGTCTCTGGAGAAGGGAGCACGGCCTGGGTGGTGGGTGGAGGGGGTCTCTGGAGAAGGGAGCAAGGCCTGGGTGGTGGGTGGAGGGGGTCTCTGGAGAAGGGAGCACTGCCTGGGGGGTCTCTGGTGAAGAGAGCACGGCCTGGGTGGTGGGGGTCTCTGGAGAAGGGAGCACGGCCTGGGTGGTGGGGGTCTCTGGAGAAGGGAGCACGGCCTGGGTGGTGGGTGGTGGGGGTCTCTGGAGAAGGGAGCACGGCCTGGGTGGTGGGGGTCTCTGGAGAAGGGAGCACGGCCAGGGCAGTGGTGGTCGCTGGAGAAGAGAGCACGGCCTGGGTGGTGGGGGTCTCTGGAGAAGAGCACGGCCTGGGTGGTGGGAGTCTCTGGAGAAGAGCACGGCCTGGGTGGTGTGGGTCTCTGGAGAAGGGAGTACGGCCTGTGTGGTGGGGGTCTCTGGAGAAGGGAGTACGGCCTGGGTGGTGGGGGTCTCTGGAGAAGGGAGCACGGCCTGGGTGGTGGGTGGAGGGGGTCTCTGGAGAAGGGAGCAATGCCTCGGGGGTCTCTGGTGAAGAGAGCACGGCCTGGGTGGTGGGGGTCTCTGGAGAAGGGAGCACGGCCTGGGTGGTGGGGATCTCTGGAGAAGAGAGCACGGCCTGGGCAGTGGTGGTCTCTGGAGAAGGGAGCACGGCCTGGGTGGTGGGGGTCTCTGGAGAAGGGAGCACGGCCTGGGTGGTGGGGGTCTCTGGAGAAGGGAGCACGGCCAGGGTGGTGGGGGTCTCTGGAGAAGGGAGCACGGCCTGGGTGGTGGGGCTCTCTGGAGCAAGGCCTGGGTGGTGGGGGTCTCTGGAGAAGGGAGCACGGCCTGGGTGGTGGAGATCTCTGGAGAAGGGAGCACGGCCTGGGTGGTGGGGGTCTCTGGAGAAGAGAGAATGGCCTGGGTGGTGGGGATCTCTGGAGAAGGGAGCACGGCCTGGGCGGTGGGGGTCCGTGGAGAAGGGAGCACGGCCTGGGTGGTGGGGATCTCTGGAGAAGGGAGCACGGCCTGGGCGGTGGGGGTCTCTGGAGAAGGGAGCACGGCCTGGGTGGTGGGGATCTCTGGAGCACGGCCTGGGTGGTGGGGATCTCTGGAGCACGGCCTGGGTGGTGGGGATCTCTGGAGAAGAGAGCACGGCCTGGGTGGTGGGGATCTCTGGAGCACGGCCTGGGTGGTGGGGATCTCTGGAGAAGAGAGCACAGCCTGGGTGGTGGGGATCTCTGGAGCACGGCCTGGGTGGTGGGGGTCTCTGGAGCACGGCCTGGGTGGTGGGGATCTCTGGAGCACGGCCTGGGTGGTGGGGGTCTCTGGAGCACGGCCTGGGTGGTGGGGATCTCTGGAGCACGGCCTGGGTGGTGGGGATCTCTGGAGAAGGGAGCACGGCCTGGGCAGTGGTGGTCTCTGGAGAAGGGAGCACGGCCTGGGTTGTGGGGGTCTCCGGAGAAGGGAGCACGGCCTGGGTGGTGGGTGGAGGGGGTCTCTGGAGAAGGGAGCACTGCCTGTGTGGTGGGGGCCTCTGGAGAAGGGAGCACGGCCTGGGTGGTGGGCTCTCTGGAGCACGGCCTGGGTGGTGGGGCTCTCTGGAGAAGGGAGAACGGCCTGGGTGGTGGAGATCTCTGGAGAAGGGAGCACGGCCTGGGTGGTGGGGATCTCTGGAGAAGGGAGCACGGCCTGGGTGGTGGGGGTCTCTGAAGAAGGGAGCACGGCCTGGGTGGTGGGGATATCTAGAGAAGAGAGCACAGTCTGGGTGTTGGGGTTCTCTAGAGAAGAGAGCACAGCCTGGGTGGTGGGGGTCTCAGGAGAAGGGAGCACGGCCTGGGTGGTGGGGGTCTCTGGAGAAGGGAGCACGGCCTGGGTGGTGGGGCTCGCTGGAGCAAGGCCTGGGTGGTGGGGCTCTCTGGAGAAGGGAGCACGGCCTGGGTGGTGGAGATCTCTGGAGAAGGGAGCACTGCCTGGGTGGTGGGGATCTCTGGAGAAGGGAGCACGGCCTGGGTGGTGGGGGTCTCTGAAGAAGGGAGCACGGCCTGGGTGGTGGGGATCTCTGGAGAAGAGAGCACGGCCCGTGCGGTGGGTGTCTCTGGAGAAGAGAGCACGGCTTGGGTGGTGGGGGTCTCTGGAGAAGAGAGAATGGCCTGGGTGGTGGGGATCTCTGGGGAAGGGAGCACGGCCTGGGTGGTGGGGATCTCTGGAGAAGAGAGCACAGCCTGGGTGGTGGGGATCTCTGGAGAAGGGAGCACGGCCTGGGCAGTGGGGGTCTCTGGAGAAGAGAGCACAGCCTGGGCAGTGGTGGTCTCTGGAGAAGGGAGCACGGCCTGGGTGGTGGGGGTCTCTGGAGAAGGGAGCACGGTCTGGGCAGTGGTGGTCTCTGGAGAAGGGAGCACGGCTTGGGTGGTGGGGGTCTCTGGAGAAGGGAGCACGTCCTGGGTGGTGGGGGTCTCTGGAGAAGGGAGCATGGCCTGGGTGGTGGGGCTCTCTGGAGCACGGCCTGGGTGGTGGGGGTCTCTGGAGAAGGGAGCACGGCCTGGGTGGTGGGGATCTCTGGAGAAGGGAGCACGGCCTAGATGGTGGGAGTCTCTGAAGAAGAGAGCACGGCCTGGGTGGTGGGGGTCTCTAGAGAAGGGAGCATGGTCTGTGTGGTGGGGGTCTCTGGAGAAGGGAGTACGGCCTGGGTGGTGGGGGTCTCTGGAGAAGGGAGCACGGCCTGGGTGGTGGGTGTCTCTAGAGAAGGGAGCACGGCCTGGGTGGTGGGTGGTGGGGGTCTCTGGAGAAGGGAGCACGGCCTGGGTGGTGGGGGTCTCTGGAGAAGGGAGCACGGCCTGGGTGGTGGGGGTCTCTGGAGAGGTGAGCACGGCCTGGGTTGGGGGGGTCTCTGGAGAAGGGAGCACGGCCAGGGCTGTGGTGGTCGCTGGAGAAGAGAGCACGGCCTGGGTGGTGGGGGTCTCTGGAGAAGAGCACGGCCTGGGTGGTGGGGGTCTCTGGAGAAGAGCACGGCCCGGATGGTGTGGGTCTCTGGAGAAGGGAGTACGGCCTGTGTGGTGGGGGTCTCTGGAGAAGGGAGTACGGCCTGGGTGGTGGGTGGAGGGGGTCTCTGGAGAAGGGAGCACTGCCTGGGTGTTGGGGGTCTCTGGAGAAGAGAGCACGGCCTGGGTGGTGGGGGTCTCTGGAGAAGGGAGCATGGCCTGGGTGGTGGGGATCTCTGGAGAAGAGAGCACGGCCTGGGCAGTGGTGGTCTCTGGAGAAGGGAGCACGGCCTGGGTGGTGGGGGTCTCTGGAGAAGGGAGCACGGCCTGGGTGGTGGGGGTCTCTGGAGAAGGGAGCACGGCCTGGGTGGTGGGGGTCTCTTGAGAAGGGAGCTCGGCCTGGGTGGTGGGGGTCTCTGGAGAAGGGAGCACGGCCTGGGTGGTGGAGATCTCTGGAGAAGGGAGCACGGCCTGGGTGGTGGGGATCTCTGGAGAAGGGAGCACGGCCTGGGTGGTGGGGATCTCTGGAGAAGAGAGAATGGCCTGGGTGGTGGGGATCTCTGGAGAAGGGAGCACGGCCTTGGTGCTGGGGATCTCTGGAGAAGAGAGCACGGCCTGGGCAGTGGTGGTCTCTGGAGAAGGGAGCACGGCCTGGGTGGTGGGGTTCTCTGGAGAAGGGAGCACGGCCTGGTTGGTGGGGGTCTCTGCAGAAGGGAGCACGGCCTGGGTGTTGGGGGTCTCTGGAGAAGGGAGCACGGCCTGGGTGGTGGGGCTCTCTGGAGCAAGGCCTGGGTGGTGGGGGTCTCTGGAGAAGGGAGCACGGCCTGGGTGGTGGAGATCTCTGGAGAAGGGAGCACGGCCTGGGTGGTGGGGATCTCTGGAGAAGGGAGCACGGCCTGGGTGGTGTGGGTCTGAAGAAGGGAGCACGGCCTGGGTGGTGGGGATCTCTAGAGAAGAGACCACGGCCCGGCGGTGGGTGTCTCTGGAGAAGAGAGCACCGCTTGGGTGGTGGGGGTCTCTGGAGAAGAGAGAATGGCCTGGGTGGTGGGGATCTCTGGAGAAGGGAGCACGGCCTGGGCGGTGGGGGTCTCTGGAGAAGGGAGTACGGCCTGGGTGGTGGGGGTCTCTGGAGAAGGGAGCACGGCCTGGGTGGTGGGTGGAGGGGGTCTCTGGAGAAGGGAGCACGGCCTGGGATGGGGGGGTCTCTGGAGAAGGGAGCTCGGCCAGGGCATTGGTGGTCGCTGGAGAAGAGAGCACGGCCTGGGTGGTGGGGGTCTCTGGAGAAGGGAGCACGGCCTGGGTGGTGGGGTTCTCTGGAGAAGAGAGCACGGACTGGGCGGTGGGGATCTCTGGAGAATAGAGCACGGCCTGGGAGGTGGGGGTCTCTGGAGAAGGGAGCACGGACTGGGTGCTGGGGGTCTCTGGAGAAGGGAGCACGGCCTGGGCGGTGGGGGTCTCTGGAGAAGGGAGCACGGCCTGGGCGGTGGGGGTCTCTGGAGATGAGAGCACGGCCTGGGTGGTGGGGATCTCTGGAGAAGGGAGCACGTCCTGAGTGGTGGGGGTCTCTGGAGAAGAGAACACGGCCTGGGTGGTGGGGGTCTCTGGAGAAGGGAGCACGGCCTGGGTGGTGTGGGTCTCTGGAGAAGGGAGCACGGCCTGGGAGGTGGGGGTCTCTGGAGAAGGGAGCACGACCTGGGTGGTGGTGGTCTCTGGAGAAGGGAGCACGGCCTGGGTGGTGGTGGTCTCCGGAGAAGGGAACATGGCCTGGGTGGTGGGGGTCTCTGAAAAAGGGAGCACGGCCTGGGTGGTGGGGGTCGCTGGAGAAGAGAACACGGCCTTGGTGGTGGGGGTCTCTGGAGAAGGGAGCACGGCCTGGGTGGTGGGGGTCTCTGGAGAAGGGAGCATGGCCTGGGTGGTGGGGGTCTCTGGAGAAGGGAGCACGGCCTCGGTGGTGGGGGTCTCTGGAGAAGGGAGCACGGCCTGGGTGGTGGAGATCTCTGGAGAAGGGAGCACGACCAGGGTGGTGGGGATCTCTGGAGAAGGGAGCACGGCCTAGGTGGTGGGGATCTCTGGAGAAGAGAGAATGGCCTGGGTGGTGGGGATCTCTGGAGAAGGGAGCACGGCCTGGGCGGTGGGGGTCCGTGGAGAAGGGAGCACGGCCTGGGTGGTGGGGATCTCTAGAGAAGAGAGCACGGCCTGGGTGGTGGGGATCTCTGGAGAAGGGAGCACGGCCTGGGCGGTGGGGGTCTCTGGAGAAGGGAGCACGGCCTGGGTGGTGGGGATCTCTGGAGAAGAGAGCACGGCCTGGGCAGTGGTGGTCTCTGGAGAAGGGAGCACGGCCTGGGTTGTGGGGGTTTCCGGAGAAGGGAGCACGGCCTGGGTGGTGGGTGGAGGGGGTCTCTGGAGAAGGGAGCACTGCCTGTGTGGTGGGGGCCTCTGGAGAAGGGAGCACGGCCTGGGTGGTGGGGCTCTTTGTTGCACGGCCTGTGTGGTGGGGGTCTCTGGAGAAGGGAGCACAGCCTGGGTGGTGGGGGTCTCTGGAGAAGAGAGCACAGTCTGGGTGGTGGGGTTCTCTAGAGAAGAGAGCACAGCCTGGGTGGTGGGGGTCTCTGGAGAAGGGAGCACGGCCTGGGTGGTGGGGCTCGCTGGAGCAAGGCCTGGGTGGTGGGGCTCTCTGGAGAAGGGAGCACGGCCTGGGTGGTGGAGATCTCTGGAGAAGGGAGCACGACCTGGGTGGTGGGGATCTCTGGAAAAGGGAGCACGGCCTGGGTGGTGGGGGTCTCTGAAGAAGGGAGCACGGCCTGGGTGGTGGGGATCTCTAGAGAAGAGAGCATGGCCCGGGCGGTGGGTGTCTCTGGAGAAGAGAGCACGGCTTGGGTGGTGGGGGTCTCTGGAGAAGAGAGAATGGCCTGGGTGGTGGGGATCTCTGGAGAAGGGAGCACGGCCTGGGTGGTGGGGATCTCTGGAGAAGAGAGCACGGCCTGGGTGGTGGGGATCTCTGGAGAAGGGAGCACGGCCTGGGCAGTGGGGGTCTCTGGAGAAGAGAGCACAGCCTGGGCAGTGGTGGTCTCTGGAGAAGGGAGCACGGCCTGGGTGGTCGGGGTCTCTGGAGAAGGGAGCACGGTCTGGGCAGTGGTGGTCTCTGGAGAAGGGAGCACGGCCTGGGTGGTGGGGTTCTCTGGAGAAGGGAGCACGTCCTGGGTGGTGGGGGTCTCTGGAGAAGGGAGCACGGCCTGGGTGGTGGGGCTCTCTGGAGCACGGCCTGGGTGGTGGGGGTCTCTGGAGAAGGGAGCACGGCCTCGGTTGGGGTGGTCTCTGGAGAAGGGAGCACGGCCAGGGCAGTGGTGGTCGCTGGAGAACAGAGCACGGCCTGGGTGGTGGGTGGTGGGGGTCTCTGGAGAAGGGAGCACGGCCTGGGTGGTGGGGGTCTCTGGAGAAGGGAGCACGGCCTGGGTGGTGGGGGTCTCTGGAGAAGTGAGCACGGCCTGGGTTGGGGGGGTCTCTGGAGAAGGGAGCACGGCCAGGGCAGTGGTGGTCGCTGGAGAAGAGAGCACGGCCTGGGTGGTGGGGGTCTCTGGAGAAGAGCACGGCCTGGGTGGTGGGGGTCTCTGGAGAAGAGCACGGCCTGGGTGGTGTGGGTCTCTGGAGAAGGGAGTACGGCCTGTGTGGTGGGGGGTCTCTGGAGAAGGGAGTACGGCCTGGGTGGTTGGGGTCTCTGGAGAAGGGAGCACGGCCTGGGTGGTGGGTGGAGGGGGTCTCTGGAGAAGGGAGCACTGCCTGGGTGTTGGGGGTCTCTAGAGAAGAGAGCACGGCCCGGGCGGTGGGTGTCTCTGGAGAAAGGAGCACGGCCTGGGTGGTGGGGGTCTCTGAAGAAGGGAGCACGGCCTGGGTGGTGGGGATCTCTAGAGAAGAGAGCACGGCCCGGGCGGTGGGTGTCTCTGGAGAAGAGAGCACGGCGTGGGTGGTGGGGGTCTCTGGAGAAGAGAGAATGGCCTGGGTGGTGGGGATCTCTGGAGAAGGGAGCACGGCCCGGGCGGTGGGGGTCCGTGGAGAAGGGAGCACGGCCTGGGTGGTGGGGATCTCTAGAGAAGAGAGCACGGCCTGGGTGGTGGGGATCTCTGGAGAAGGGAGCACGGCCTGGGCGGTGGGGGTCTCTGGAGAAGGGAGCACGGCCTGGGTGGTGGGGATCTCTGGAGAAGGGAGCACGGCCTGGGCGGTGGGGCTCGCTGGAGCAAGGCCTGGGTGGTGGGGGCGCTCTGGAGAAGGGAACACGGCCTGGGTGGTGGAGATCGCTGGGGAAGGGAGCACGACCTGGGTGGTGGGGATCTCTGGAAAAGAGAGCACGGCCTGGGTGGTGGGGGTCTCTGAAGAAGGGATCACGGACTGGGTGGTGGGGATCTCTAGAGAAGAGAGCACGGCCAGGGTGGTGGGGATCTCTGGAGAAGGGAGCACGGCCTGGGCGGTGGGGGTCTCTGGAGAAGGGAGCACGGCCTGGGTGGTGGGGATCTCTGGAGAAGAGAGCACGGCCTGGGTGGTGGTGGTCTCTGGAGAAGGGAGCACGGCCTGGGTTGTGGGGGTTTCCGGAGAAGGGAGCACGGCCTGGGTGGTGGGTGGAGGGGGTCTCTGGAGAAGGGAGCACTGCCTGTGTGGTGGGGTCCTCTGGAGAAGGCAGCACGGCCTGGGTGGTGGGGCTCTCTGTTGCACGGCCTGTGTGGTGGGGGTCTCTGGAGAAGGGAGCACAGCCTGGGTGGTGGGGGTCTCTGGAGAAGAGAGCACAGTCTGGGTGGTGGGGTTCTCTAGAGAAGAGAGCACAGCCTGGGTGGTGGGGGTCTCTGGAGAAGGGAGCACGGCCTGGGTGGTGGTGCTCGCTGGAGCAAGGCCTGGGTGGTGGGGCTCTCTGGAGAAGGGAGCACGGCCTGGGTGGTGGAGATCTCTGGAGAAGGGAGCACGACCTGGGTGGTGGGGATCTCTGGAAAAGGGAGCACGGCCTGGGTGGTGGGGGTCTCTGAAGAAGGGAGCACGGCCTGGGTGGTGGGGATCTCTAGAGAAGAGAGCATGGCCCGGGCGGTGGGTGTCTCTGGAGAAGAGAGCACGGCTTGGGTGGTGGGGGTCTCTGGAGAAGAGAGAATGGCCTGGGTGGTGGGGATCTCTGGAGAAGGGAGCACGGCCTGGGTGGTGGGGATCTCTGGAGAAGAGAGCACGGCCTGGGTGGTGGGGATCTCTGGAGAAGGGAGCACGGCCTGGGCAGTGGGGGTCTCTGGAGAAGAGAGCACAGCCTGGGCAGTGGTGGTCTCTGGAGAAGGGAGCACGGCCTGGGTGGTCGGGGTCTCTGGAGAAGGGAGCACGGTCTGGGCAGTGGTGGTCTCTGGAGAAGGGAGCACGGCCTGGGTGGTGGGGGTCTCTGGAGGAGCACGTCCTGGGTGGTGGGGGTCTCTGGAGAAGGGAGCACGGCTTGGGTGGTGGGGCTCTCTGGAGCACGGCCTGGGTGGTGGGGGTCTCCGGAGAAGGGAGCTCGGCCTGGGTGGTGGGGATCTCTGGAGAAGGGAGCATGGCCTGGGTGGTGGGAGTCTCTGGAGAAGTGAGCACGGCCTGGGTTGGGGGGGTCTCTGGAGAAGGGAGCACGGCCAGGGCAGTGGTGGTCGCTGGAGAACAGAGCACGGCCTGGGTGGTGGGTGGTGGGGGTCTCTGGAGAAGGGAGCACGGCCTGGGTGGTGGGGGTCTCTGGAGAAGTGAGCACGGCCAGGGCAGTGGTGGTCGCTGGAGAAGAGAGCACGGCCTGGGTGGTGGGGGTCTCTGGAGAAGAGCACGGCCTGGGTGGTGGGGGTCTCTGGAGAAGAGCACGGCCTGGGTGGTGTGGGTCTCTGGAGAAGGGAGTACGGCCTGTGTGGTGGGGGTCTCTGGAGAAGGGAGTACAGCCTGGGTGGTTGGGGTCTCTGGAGAAGGGAGCACGGCCTGGGTGGTGGGTGGAGGGGGTCTCTGGAGAAGGGAGCACTGCCTGGGTGTTGGGGGTCTCTAGAGAAGAGAGCACGGCCCGGGCGGTGGGTGTCTCTGGAGAAAGGAGCACGGCCTGGGTGGTGGGGGTCTCTGAAGAAGGGAGCACGGCCTGGGTGGTGGGGATCTCTAGAGAAGCGAGCACGGCCCGGGCGGTGGGTGTCTCTGGAGAAGAGAGCACGGCTTGGGTGGTGGGGGTCTCTGGAGAAGAGAGAATGGCCTGGGTGGTGGGGATCTCTGGAGTAGGGAGCACGGCCTGGGCGGTGGGGGTCCGTGGAGAAGGGAGCACGGCCTGGGTGGTGGGGATCTCTAGAGAAGAGAGCACGGCCTGGGTGGTGGGGATCTCTGGAGAAGGGAGCACGGCCTGGGCGGTGGGGGTCTCTGGAGAAGGGAGCACGGCCTGGGTGGTGGGGATCTCTGGAGAAGAGAGCACGGCCTGGGCAGTGGTGGTCTCTGGAGAAGAGAGCACGGCCAGGGTTGTGGGGGTCTCCGGAGAAGGGAGCACGGCCTGGGTGGTGGGTGGAGGGGGTCTCTGGAGAAGGGAGCACGGCCTGGGTGGTGGGGCTCTCTGGAGCACGGCCTGGGTGGTGGGGGTCTCTGGAGAAGGGAGCACAGCCTGGGTGGTGGGGGTCTCTGGAGAAGAGAGCACAGCCTGGGTGGTGGGGGTCTCTGGAGAAGGGAGTACGGCCTGGGTGGTGGGGGTCTCTAGAGAAGGGAGCATGGTCTGTGTGGTGGGGGTCTCTGGAGAAGGGAGTACGGCCTGGGTGGTGGGGGTCTCTGGAGAAGGGAGCACGGCCTGGGTGGTGGGGGTCTCTGGAGAAGGGAGCACGGCCTGGGTGGTGGGTGGTGGGGGTCTCTGGAGAAGGGTGCACGGCCTGGGTGGTGGGGGTCTCTGGAGAAGTGAGCACGGCCTGGGTTGGGGGGGTCTCTGGAGAAGGCAGCACGGCCAGGGCAGTGGTGGTCGCTGGAGAAGAGAGCACGGCCTGGGTGGTGGGGGTCTCTGGAGAAGAGCACAGCCTGGGTGGTCGGGATCTCTGGAGAAGGGAGCACGGCTTGGGTGGTGTGGGTCTCTGGAGAAGGGAGTACGGCTTGTGTGGTGGGGGTCTCTGGAGAAGGGAGTACGGCCTGGGTGGTGGGGGTCTCTGGAGAAGGGAGCACGGCCTGGGTGGTGGGTGGAGGGTGTCTCTGGAGAAGAGAGCACTGCCTGGGTGTTGGGGGTCTCTGGAGAAGAGAGCACGGCCTGGGTTGGGGGGGGTCTCTGGAGGAGGGAGCACGGCCAGGGTGGTGGGGGTCTCTGGAGAAGGGAGCACGGCCTGGGTGGTGGGGTTCTCTGGAGAAGAGAGCACGGTCTGGGCGGTGGGGATCTCTGGAGAAGAGAGCACGGCCTGGGAGGTGGGGGTCTCTGGAGAAGGGAGCACGGCCTGGGTGCTGGGGGTCTCTGGAGAAGGGAGCACGGCCTGGGTGGTTGGGGTCTCTGGAGAAGGGAGCACGGCCTGGGTGGTGGGTGGAGGGGGTATCTGGAGAAGGGAGCACTGCCTGGGTGTTGGGGGTCTCTAGAGAAGAGAGCACGGCCCGGGCGGTGGTTGTCTCTGGAGAAGGGAGCACGGCCTGGGTGGTGGGAGTCTCTGGAGAAGTGAGCACGGCCTGGGTTGGGGGGGAGGATGGAGAAGGGAGCACGGCCAGGGCAGTGGTGGTCTCTGGAGAAGAGAGCACGGCCTGGGTGGTGGGTGGTGGGGGTCTCTGAAGAAGGGAGTACGGCCTGGGTGGTTGGGGTCTCTGGAGAAGGGAGCACGGCCTGGGTGGTGGGTGGAGGGGGTCTCTGGAGAAGGGAGCACTGCCTGGGTGGTGGGGATCTCTAGAGAAGAGAGCACGGCCCGGGCGGTGGGTGTCTCTGGAGAAGAGAGCACGGTTTGGGTGGTGGGGGGTCTCTGGAGAAGAGAGCACGGCCTGGGTTGGGGGGGGGTCTCTGGAGAAGGGAGCACGGCCAGGGTGGTGGGGGTCTCTGGAGAAGGGAGCACGGCCTGGGTGGTGGGGTTCTCTGGAGAAGAGAGCACGGTCTGGGCGGTGGGGATCTCTGGAGAAGAGAGCACGGCCTGGGAGGTGGGGGTCTCTGGAGAAGGGAGCACGGCCTGGGTGCTGGGGGTCTCTGGAGAAGGGAGCACGGCCTGGGTGGTGGGGGTCTCTGGAGAAGGGAGCACGGCCTGGGTGGTGGGGTTCTCTGGAGAAGAGAGCACGGTCTGGGCGGTGGGGATCTCTGGAGAAGAGAGCACGGCCTGGGAGGTGGGGGTCTCTGGAGAAGGGAGCACGGCCTGGGTGCTGGGGGTCTCTGGAGAAGGGAGCACGGCCTGGGTGGTTGGGGTCTCTGGAGAAGGGAGCACGGCCTGGGTGGTGGGTGGAGGGGGTCTCTGGAGAAGGGAGCACTGCCTGGGTGTTGGGGGTCTCTGGAGAAGGCAGCACGGCCAGGGCAGTGGTGGTCGCTGGAGAAGAGAGCACGGCCTGGGTGGTGTGGGTCTCTGGAGAAGAGCACAGCCTGGGTGGTGGGGATCTCTGGAGAAGGGAGCACGGCTTGCGTGGTGTGGGTCTCTGGAGAAGGGAGTACGGCCTGTGTGGTGGGGGTCTCTGGAGAAGGGAGTACGGCCTGGGTGGTGGGGGTCTCTGGAGAAGGGAGCACGGCCTGGGTGGTGGGTGGAGGGGGTCTCTGGAGAAGGGAGCACTGCCTGGGTGTTGGGGGTCTCTGGAGAAGAGAGCACGGCCTGGGTTGGGGGGGGTCTCTGGAGAAGGGAGCACGGCCAGGGTGGTGGGGGTCTCTGGAGAAGGGAGCACGGCCTGGGTGGTGGGGTTCTCTGGAGAAGAGAGCACGGTCTGGGCGGTGGGGATCTCTGGAGAAGAGAGCACGGCCTGGGAGGTGGGGGTCTCTGGAGAAGGGAGCACGGCCTGGGTGGTGGGTGGAGGGGGTCTCTGGAGAAGGGAGCACTGCCTGGGTGTTGGGGGTCTCTAGAGAAGAGAGCACGGCCCGGGCGGTGGGTGTCTCTGGAGAAGGGAGCACGGCCTGGGTGGTGGGAGTCTCTGGAGAAGTGAGCACGGCCTGGGTTGGGGGGGTCTCTGGAGAAGGGAGCACGGCCAGGGCAGTGGTGGTCTCTGGAGAAGAGAGCACGGCCTGGGTGGTGGGTGGTGGGGGTCTCTGAAGAAGGGAGTACGGCCTGGGTGGTTGGGGTCTCTGGAGAAGGGAGCACGGCCTGGGTGGTGGGTGGAGGGGGTCTCTGGAGAAGGGAGCACTGCCTGGGTGTTCGGGGTCTCTAGAGAAGAGAGCACGGCCCGGGCGGTGGGTGTCTCTGGAGAAGGGAGCACGGCCTGGGTGGTGGGGGTCTCTGAAGAAGGGAGCACGGCCTGGGTGGTGGGGATCTCTAGAGAAGAGAGCACGGCCCGGGCGGTGGGTGTCTCTGGAGAAGAGAGCACGGCTTGGGTGGTGGGGGTCTCTGGAGAAGAGAGAATGGCCTGGGTGGTGGGGATCTCTGGAGAAGGGAGCACGGCCTGGGCGGTGGGGGTCCGTGGAGAAGGGAGCACGGCCTGGGTGATGGTTGGAGGGGGTCTCTGGAGAAGGGAGCACTGCCTTGGTGTTGGGGGTCTCTGGAGAAGAGAGCACGGCCTGGGTTGGGGGGGGTCTCTGGAGAAGGGAGCACGGCCAGGGTGGTGGGGGTCTCTGGAGAAGGGAGCACGGCCTGGGTGGTGGGGTTCTCTGGAGAAGAGAGCACGGTCTGGGCGGTGGGGATCTCTGGAGAAGAGAGCACGGCCTGCGAGGTGGGGGTCTCTGGAGAAGGGAGCACGGCCTGGGTGGTGGGGTTCTCTGGAGAAGAGAGCACGGTCTGGGCGGTGGGGATCTCTGGAGAAGAGAGCACGGCCTGGGAGGTGGGGTTCTCTGGAGAAGGGAGCACAGCCTGGGTTCTGGGGGTCTCTGGAGAAGGGAGCACGGCCTGGGTGGTTGGGGTCTCTGGAGAAGGGAACACGGCCTGGGTGGTGGGTGGAGGGGGTCTCTGGAGAAGGGAGCACTGCCTGGGTGTTGGGGGTCTCTAGAGAAGAGAGCACGGCCCGGGCGGTGGGTGTCTCTGGAGAAGAGCACAGCCTGGGTGGTGGGGATCTCTGGAGAAGGGAGCACGGCTTGCGTGGTGTGGGTCTCTGGAGAAGGGAGTACGGCCTGTGTGGTGGGGGTCTCTGGAGAAGGGAGTACGGCCTGGGTGGTGGGGGTCTCTGGAGAAGGGAGCACGGCCTGGGTGGTGGGTGGAGGGGGTCTCTGGAGAAGGGAGCACTGCCTGGGTGTTGGGGGTCTCTGGAGAAGAGAGCACGGCCTGGGTTGGGGGGGGTCTCTGGAGAACGGAGCACGGCCAGGGTGGTGGGGGTCTCTGGAGAAGGGAGCACGGCCTGGGTGGTGGGGGTCTCTGGAGAAGGGAGCACGGCCTGGGTGGTGGGTGGAGGGGGTCTCTGGAGAAGGGAGCACTGCCTGGGTGTTGGGGGTCTCTAGAGAAGAGAGCACGGCCCGGGCGGTGGGTGTCTCTGGAGAAGGGAGCACGGCCTGGGTGGTGGGAGTCTCTGGAGAAGTGAGCACGGCCTGGGTTGGGGGGGTCTCTGGAGAAGGGAGCACGGCCAGGGCAGTGGTGGTCTCTGGAGAAGAGAGCACGGCCTGGGTGGTGGGTGGTGGGGGTCTCTGAAGAAGGGAGTACGGCCTGGGTGGTTGGGGTCTCAGGAGAAGGGAGCACGGCCTGGGTGGTGGGTGGAGGGGGTCTCTGGAGAAGGGAGCACTGCCTGGGTGTTCGGGGTCTCTAGAGAAGAGAGCACGGCCCGGGCGGTGGGTGTCTCTGGAGAAGGGAGCACGGCCTGGGTGGTGGGGGTCTCTGAAGAAGGGAGCACGGCCTGGGTGGTGGGGATCTCTAGAGAAGAGAGCACGGCCCGGGCGGTGGGTGTCTCTGGAGAAGAGAGCACGGCTTGGGTGGTGGGGGTCTCTGGAGAAGAGAGAATGGCCTGGGTGGTGGGGATCTCTGGAGAAGGGAGCACGGCCTGGGCGGTGGGGGTCCGTGGAGAAGGGAGCACGGCCTGGGTGGTGGTTGGAGGGGGTCTCTGGAGAAGGGAGCACTGCCTTGGTGTTGGGGGTCTCTGGAGAAGAGAGCACGGCCTGGGTTGGGGGGGGTCTCTGGAGAAGGGAGCACGGCCAGGGTGGTGGGGGTCTCTGGAGAAGGGAGCACGGCCTGGGTGGTGGGGTTCTCTGGAGAAGAGAGCACGGTCTGGGCGGTGGGGATCTCTGGAGAAGAGAGCACGGCCTGCGAGGTGGGGGTCTCTGGAGAAGGGAGCACGGCCTGGGTGGTGGGGTTCTCTGGAGAAGAGAGCACGGTCTGGGCGGTGGGGATCTCTGGAGAAGAGAGCACGGCCTGGGAGGTGGGGTTCTCTGGAGAAGGGAGCACAGCCTGGGTTCTGGGGGTCTCTGGAGAAGGGAGCACGGCCTGGGTGGTTGGGGTCTCTGGAGAAGGGAGCACGGCCTGGGTGGTGGGTGGAGGGGGTCTCTGGAGAAGGGAGCACTGCCTGGGTGTTGGGGGTCTCTAGAGAAGAGAGCACGGCCCGGGCGGTGGGTGTCTCTGGAGAAGGTAGCACGGCCTGGATGGTGGGAGTCTCTGGAGAAGTGAGCACGGCCTGGGTTGGGGGGGTCTCTGGAGAAGGGAGCACGGCCAGGGCAGTGGTGGTCTCTGGAGAAGAGAGCACAGCCTGGGTGGTGGGTGGTGTGGGTCTCTGGAGAAGGGAGTACGGCCTGGGTCGTTGGGGTCTCTGGAGAAGGGAGCACGGCCTGGGAGGTGGGGGTCTCTGGAGAAGGGAGCACGGCCTGGGTGCTGGGGGTCTCTGGACAAGGGAGCACGGCCTGGGTGGTTGGGGTCTCTGGAGAAGGGAGCACGGCCTGGGTGGTGGGGGTCTCTGGAGCACGGCCTGGGTGGTGGGTGTCTCTGGAGAAGTGAGCACGGCCTGGGTTGGGGGGGTCTCTGGAGAAGGGAGCACGGCCAGGGCAGTGTTGGTCGCTGGAGAAGAGAGCACGGCCTGGGTGGTGGGGGTCTCTGGAGAAGGGAGCACGGCCTGTGTGGTGGGGGTCTCTGGAGAAGGGAGCACGGCCTGGGAGGTGGGGGTCTCTGGAGAAGGGAGCACGGCTTGGGTGCTGGGGGTCTCTGGAGAAGGGAGCACGGCCTGGGTGGTTGGGGTCTCTGGAGAAGGGAGCACGGCCTGGGTGGTGGGGGTCTCTGGAGCACGGCCTGGGTGGTGGGTGTCTCTGGAGAAGTGAGCACGGCCTGGGTTGGGGGGGTCTCTGGAGAAGGGAGCACGGCCTGGGTGGTGGGGCTCTCTGGAGCACGGCCTGGGTGGTGGGGGTCGCTGGAGAAGGGAGCACAGCCTGGGTGGTGGGGGTCTCTGGAGAAGAGAGCACAGCCTAGGTGGTGGGGGTCTCTGGAGAAGGGAGTACGGCCTGGGTGGTGGGGGTCTCTAGAGAAGGGAGCATGGTCTGTGTGGTGGGGGTCTCTGGAGAAGGGAGTACGGCCTGGGTGGTGGGGGTCTCTGGAGAAGGGAGCACGGCCTGGGTGGTGGGGGTCTCTGGAGAAGGGAGCACGGCCTGGGTGGTGGGTGGTGGGGGTCTCTGGAGAAGGGAGCACGGCCTGGGTGGTGGGGGTCTCTGGAGAAGGGTGCACGGCCTGGGTGGTGGGGGTCTCTGGAGAAGTGAGCACGGCCTGGGTTGGGGGGGTCTCTGGAGAAGGCAGCACGGCCAGGGCAGTGGTGGTCGCTGGAGAAGAGAGCACGGCCTGGGTGGTGGGGGTCTCTGGAGAAGAGCACGGCCTGGGTGGTGGGGATCTCTGGAGAAGGGAGCACGGCTTGGGTGGTGTGGGTCTCTGGAGAAGGGAGTACGGCCTGTGTGGTGGGGGTCTCTGGAGAAGGGAGTACGGCCTGGGTGGTGGGGGTCTCTGGAGAAGGGAGCACGGCCTGGGAGGTGGGTGGAGGGGGTCTCTGGAGAAGGGAGCACTGCCTGGGTGTTGGGGGTCTCTGGAGAAGAGAGCACGGCCTGGGTTGGGGGGGTCTCTGGAGAAGGGAGCACGGCCAGAGTGGTGCGGGTCTCTGGAGAAGGGAGCACGGCCTGGGTGGTGGGGTTCTCTGGAGAAGAGAGCACGGTCTGGGCGGTGGGGAACTCTGGAGAAGAGAGCACGGCCTGGGAGGTGGGGGTCTCTGGAGAAGGGAGCACGGCCTGGGTGCTGGGGGTCTCTGGAGAAGGGAGCACGGCCTGGGTGGTTGGGGTCTCTGGAGAAGGGAGCACGGCCTGGGTGGTGGGTGGAGGGGGTCTCCGGAGAAGGGAGCACTGCCTGGGTGTTGGGGGTCTCTAGAGAAGAGAGCACGGCCCGGGCGGTGGGTGTCTCTGGAGAAGGGAGCACGGCCTGGGTGGTGGGAGTCTCTGGAGAAGTGAGCACGGCCTGGGTTGGGGGGGTCTCTGGAGAAGGGAGCACGGCCAGGGCAGTGGTGGTCTCTGGAGAAGAGAACACGGCCTGGGTGGTGGGTGGTGGGGGTCTCTGAAGAAGGGAGTACGGCCTGGGTGGTTGGAGTCTCTGGAGAAGGGAGCACGGCCTGGGTGGTGGGTGGAGGGGGTCTCTGGAGAAGGGAGCACTGCCTGGGTGTTGGGGGTCTCTAGAGAAGAGAGCACGGCCCGGGCGGTGGGTGTCTCTGGAGAAGGGAGCACGGCCTGGGTGGTGGGGGTCTCTGAAGAAGGGAGCACGGCCTGGGTGGTGGGGATCTCTAGAGAAGAGAGCACGGCCTGGGCGGTGGGTGTCTCTGGAGAAGAGAGCACGGCTTGGGTGGTGGGGGTCTCTGGAGAAGAGAGAATGGCCTGGGTGGTGGGGATCTCTGGAGAAGGGAGCACGGCCTGGGTGGTGGGGTTCTCTGGAGAAGAGAGCACGGTCTGGGCGGTGGGGATCTCCGGAGAAGAGAGCACGGCCTGGGAGGTGGGGGTCTCTGGAGAAGGGAGCACGGCCTGGGTGGTGGGGTTCTCTGGAGAAGAGAGCACGGTCTGGGCGGTGGGGATCTCTGGAGAAGAGAGCACGGCCTGGGAGGTGGGGGACTCTGGAGAAGGGAGCACGGCCTGGGTGCTGGGGGTCTCTGGAGAAGGGAGCACGGCCTGGGTGGTTGGGGTCTCTGGAGAAGGGAGCACGGCCTGGGTGGTGGGTGGAGGGGGTCTCTGGAGAAGGGAGCACTGCCTGGGTGTTGGGGGTCTCTAGAGAAGAGAGCACGGCCCGGGCGGTGGGTGTCTCTGGAGAAGGGAGCACGGCCTGGATGGTGGGAGTCTCTGGAGAAGTGAGCACGGCCTGGGTTGGGGGGGTCTCTGGAGAAGGGAGCACGGCCAGGGCAGTGGTGGTCTCCGGAGAAGAGAGCACGGCCTGGGTGGTGGGTGGTGGGGGTCTCTGGAGAAGGGAGTACGGCCTGGGTGGTTGGGGTCTCTGGAGAAGGGAGCACGGCCTGGGAGGTGGGGGTCTCTGGAGAAGGGAGCACGGCCTGGGTGCTGGGGGTCTCTGGAGAAGGGAGCACGGCCTGGGTGGTTGGGGTCTCTGGAGATGGGAGCACGGCCTGGGTGGTGGGGGTCTCTGGAGCACGGCCTGGGTGGTGGGTGTCTCTGGAGAAGAGAGCACGGCCTGGGTGGTTGGGGTCTCTGGAGAAGGGAGCACGGCCTGGGAGGTGGGGGTCTCTGGAGAAGGGAGCACGGCCTGGGTGCTGGGGGTCTCTGGAGATGGGAGCACGGCCTGGGTTGGGGGGGTCTCTGGAGAAGGGAGCACGGCCTGGGTTGGGGGGGTCTCTGGAGAAGGGAGCACGGCCAGGGCAGTGGTGGTCGCTGGAGAAGAGAGCACGGCCTGGGTGGTGGGTGGAGGGGGTCTCTGGAGAAGGGAGCACTGCCTGGGTGTTGGGGGTCTCTGGAGAAGAGAGCACGGCCTGGGTGGTGGGGGTCTCTGGAGAAGGGAGCACGGCCTGGGTGGTGGGGATCTCTGGAGAAGAGAGCACGGCCTGGGCAGTGGTGGTCTCTGGAGAAGGGAGCATGGCCTGGGTGGTGGTGTTCTCTGGAGAAGGGAGCACGTCCTGGGTGGTGGGGGTCTCTGGAGAAGGGAGCACGGCCTGGGTGTTCGGGGTCTCTGGAGAAGGGAGCACGGCCTGGGTGGTGGGGCTCTCTGGAGCAAGGCCTGGGTGGTGGGGGTCTCTGGAGAAGGGAGCACGGCCTGGGTGGTGGAGATCTCTGGAGAAGGGAGCACGGCCTGGGTGGTGGGGATCTCTGGAGAAGGGAGCACGGCTTGGGTGGTGCGGGTCTCTGGAGAAGAGAGAATGGCCTGGGTGGTGGGGATCTCTGGAGAAGGGAGCACGGCCTGGGCGGTGGGGGTCCGTGGAGAAGGGAGCACGGCCTGGGTGGTGGGGATCTCTAGAGAAGAGAGCACGGCCTGGGTGGTGGGGATCTCTGGAGAAGGGAGCACGGCCTGGGCGGTGGGGATCTCTGGAGAAGGGAGCACGGCCTGGGCAGTGGTGGTCTCTGGAGAAGGGAGCACGGCCTGCGTGGTGGGGATCTCTGGAGAAGAGAGCACGGCCTGGGCGGTGGGGGTCTCTGGAGAAGGGAGCACGGCCTGGGCAGTGGTGGTCTCTGGAGAAGGGAGCACGGCCTGGGTGTTGGGGATCTCTGGAGAACGGAGCACGGCCTGGGTGGTGGGGATCTCTGGAGAAGAGAGCACGGCCTGGGTGGTGGGGTTCTCTGGAGAAGGGAGCACGGCCTGGGCAGTGGTGGTCTCTGGAGAAGGGAGCACGGCCTGGGTGGTGGGGGTCTCTGGAGAAGGGAGCACGGCCTGGGTAGTGGGGGTCTCTGGGGAAAGGAGCACGGCCTGGGTGGTGGGGGTCTCTGGAGAAGGGAGCACGGCCTGGGTGGTGGGTGGAGGGGGTCTCTGGAGAAGGGAGTACAGTCTGGGTGGTGGGGGTCTCTGGAGAAGAGAGCACAGTCTGGGTGGTGGGGTTCTCTGGAGAAGAGACCACAGCCTGGGTGGTGGGGCTCTCTGGAGCACGGTCTGGGTGATGAGGATCTCTGGAGAAGGGAGCACAGCCTGGGTGATGGGGGTCTCTGGAGAAGGGAGCACGGCCTGGGTGGAGGGGGTCTCTGGAGAAGGGAGCATGGTCTGTGTGGTGGGGGTCTCTGGAGAAGGGAGTACGGCCTGGGTGGTGGGTGTTTCTGGAGAAGGGAGCACGGCCTGGGTGGTGGGTGGTGGGGGTCTCTGGAGAAGGGAGCACGGCCTGGGTGGTGGGGGTCTCTGGAGAAGAGAGCACGGTCTGGGCAGTGGTGGTCTCTGGAGAAGGGAGCACGGCCTGGGTGGTGGTGTTCTTGGAGAAGGGAGCACGGCCTGGGTGGTGGGGGTCTCTGGAGAAGGGAGCACAGCCTGGGTGGTGGGGGTCCGTGGAGAAGGGAGCACGGCCTGGGTGGTGGGGGTCTCTGGAGAAGAGAGCACAGTCTGGGTGGTGGGGTTCTCTAGAGAAGAGAGCACAGCCTGGGTGGTGGGGGTCTCTGGAGAAGGGAGCACGGCCTGGGTGGTGAGGCTCGCTGGAGCAAGGCCTGGGTGGTGGGGCTCTCTGGAGAAGGGAGCACGGCCTGGGTGGTGGAGATCTCTGGAGAAGGGAGCACGGCCTGGGTGGTGGAGATCTCTGGAAAAGGGAGCACGGCCTGGGTGGTGGGGGTCTCTGAAGAAGGGAGCACGGCCTGGGTGGTGGGGATCTCTAGAGAAGAGAGCACGGCCCGGGCGGTGGGTGTCTCTGGAGAAGAGAGCACGGCTTGGGTGGTGGGGGTCTCTGGAGAAGAGAGAATGGCCTGGGTGGTGGGGATCTCTGGAGAAGGGAGCACGGCCTGGGTGGTGGGGATCTCTGGAGAAGGGAGCACGGCCTGGGTGGTGGGGATCTCTGGAGAAGGGAGCACGGCCTGGGCAGTGGGGGTCTCTGGAGAAGAGAGCACAGCCTGGGCAGTGGTGGTCTCTGGAGAAGGGAGCACGGCCTGGGTGGTGGGGGTCTCTGGAGAAGGGAGCACGGTCTGGGCAGTGGTGGTCTCTGGAGAAGGGAGCACGGCCTGGGTGGTGGGGGTCTCTGGAGAAGGGAGCACGTCCTGGGTGGTGGGGGTCTCTGGAGAAGGGAGCACGGCCTGGGTGGTGGGGCTCTCTGGAGCACGGCCTGGGTGGTGGGGGTCTCTGGAGAAGGGAGCACGGCCTGGGTGGTGGGGATCTCTGGAGAAGGGAGCACGGCCTGGATGGTGGGAGTCTCTGGAGAAGTGAGCACGGCCTGGGTAGTGGGGGTCTCTGGGGAAAGGAGCACGGCCTGGGTGGTGGGGGTCTCTGGAGAAGGGAGCACGGCCTGGGTGGTGGGTGGAGGGGGTCTCTGGAGAAGGGAGTACAGTCTGGGTGGTGGGGGTCTCTGGAGAAGAGAGCACAGTCTGGGTGGTGGGGTTCTCTGGAGAAGAGACCACAGCCTGGGTGGTGGGGCTCTCTGGAGCACGGTCTGGGTGATGAGGATCTCTGGAGAAGGGAGCACAGCCTGGGTGATGGGGGTCTCTGGAGAAGGGAGCACGGCCTGGGGGGAGGGGGTCTCTGGAGAAGGGAGCATGGTCTGTGTGGTGGGGGTCTCTGGAGAAGGGAGTACGGCCTGGGTGGTGGGGGTTTCTGGAGAACGGAGCACGGCCTGGGTGGTGGGTGGTGGGGGTCTCTGGAGAAGGGAGCACGGCCTGGGTGGTGGGGGTCTCTGGAGAAGAGAGCACGGTCTGGGCGGTGGGGATCTCTGGAGAATAGAGCACGGCCTGGGAGGTGGGGATCTCTGGAGAAGGGAGCACGGCCTGGGCGGTGGGGGTCCGTGGAGAAGGGAGCACGGCCTGGGTGGTGGGGGTCTCTGGAGAAGAGAGCACAGTCTGGGTGGTGGGGTTCTCTAGAGAAGAGAGCACAGCCTGGGTGGTGGGGATCTCTGGAGAAGGGATCACGGCCTGGGTGGTGGGGCTCGCTGGAGCAAGGCCTGGGTGGTGGGGCTCTCTGGAGAAGGGAGCACGGCCTGGGTGGTGGAGATCTCTGGAGAAGGGAGCACGGCCTGGGTGGTGGGGATCTATGGAAAAGGGAGCACGGCCTGGGTGGTGGGGATCTCTGAAGAACGGAGCACGGCCTGGGTGGTGGGGATCTCTAGAGAAGAGAGCACGGCCCGGGCGGTGGGTGTCTCTGGAGAAGAGAGCACGGCTTGGGTGGTGGGGGTCTCTGGAGAAGAGAGAATGGCCTGGGTGGTGGGGATCTCTGGAGAAGGGAGCACGGCCTGGGTGGTGGGGATCTCTGGAGAAGAGAGCACGGCCTGGGTGGTGGGGATCTCTGGAGGAGGGAGCACGGCCTGGGCAGTGGGGGTCTCTGGAGAAGAGAGCACAGCCTGGGCAGTGGTGGTCTCTGGAGAAGGGAGCACGGCCTGGGTGGTGGGGGTCTCTGGAGAAGGGAGCACGGTCTGGGCAGTGGTGGTCTCTGGAGAAGGGAGCACGGCCTGGGTGGTGGGGGTCTCTGGAGAAGGGAGCACGGCCTGGGTGGTGGGGATCTCTGGAGAAGGGAGCACGGCCTGGATGGTGGGGATCTCTGGAGAAGGGAGCACGGCCTGGGTGGTGGGGATCTCTGGAGAAGGGAGCACGGCCTGGGTGGTGGGTGTCTCTGGAGAAGTGAGCACGGCCTGGGTTGGGGGGGTCTCTGGAGAAGGGAGCACGGCCAGGGCAGTGGTGGTCGCTGGAGAAGAGAGCACGGCCTGGGTGGTGGGTGGTGGGGGTCTCTGGAGAAGGGAGCACGGCCTGGGTGGTGGGGGTCTCTGGAGAAGGGAGCACGGCCTGGGTGGTGGGGATCTCTGGAGAAGTGAGCACGGCCTGGGTTGGGGGGGTCTCTGGAGAAGGGAGCACGGCCAGGGCAGTGGTGGTCGCTGGAGAAGAGAGCACGGCCTGGGTGGTGGGGGTCTCTGGAGAAGAGCACGGCCTGGGTGGTGGGGGTCTCTGGAGAAGAGCACGGCCTGGGTGCTGTGGGTCTCTGGAGAAGGGAGTACGGCCTGTGTGGTGGGGGTCTCTGGAGAAGGGAGTACGGCCTGGGTGGTTGGGGTCTCTGGAGAAGGGAGCACGGCCTGGGTGGTGGGTGGAGGGGGTCTCTGGAGAAGGGAGCACGGCCTGGGTGGTGGGGGTCTCTGGAGAAGGGTGCACGGCCTGGGTGGTGGGGGTCTCTGGAGAAGTGAGCACGGCCTGGGTTGGGGGGGTCTCTGGAGAAGGCAGCACGGCCAGGGCAGTGGGAGTCGCTGGAGAAGAGAGCACGGCCTGGGTGGTGGGGGTCTCTGGAGAAGAGAGCACGGCTTGGGTGGTGGGGGTCTCTGGAGAAGGGAGCACGGCCTGGATGGTGGGGATCTCTGGAGAAGGGAGCACGGCCTGGGTGGTGGGGATCTCTGGAGAAGGGAGCACGGCCTGGATGGTGGGGATCTCTGGAGAAGGGAGCACGGCCTGGGTGGTGGGGATCTCTGGAGAAGGGAGCACGGCCTGGGTGGTGGGTGTCTCTGGAGAAGTGAGCACGGCCTGGGTCGGGGGGGTCTCTGGAGAAGGGAGCACGGCCTGGGTGGTGGGGATCTCTGGAGAAGGGAGCACGGCCTGGATGGTGGGGATCTCTGGAGAAGGGAGCACGGCCTGGGTGGTGGGGATCTCTGGAGAAGGGAGCACGGCCTGGATGGTGGGGATCTCTGGAGAAGGGAGCACGGCCTGGGTGGTGGGGATCTCTGGAGAAGGGAGCACGGCCTGGATGGTGGGGATCTCTGGAGAAGGGAGCACGGCCTGGGTGGTGGGGATCTCTGGAGAAGGGAGCACGGCCTGGATGGTGGGGATCTCTGGAGAAGGGAGCACGGCCTGGGTGGTGGGGATCTCTGGAGAAGGGAGCACGGCCTGGGTGGTGGGTGTCTCTGGAGAAGTGAGCACGGCCTGGGTTGGGGGGGTCTCTGGAGAAGGGAGCACGGCCAGGGCAGTGGTGGTCGCTGGAGAAGAGAGCACGGCCTGGGTGGTGGGTGGTGGGGGTCTCTGGAGAAGGGAGCACGGCCTGGGTGGTGGGGGTCTCTGGAGAAGGGAGCACGGCCTGGGTGGTGGGGGTCTCTGGAGAAGTGAGCACGGCCTGGGTTGGGGGGGTCTCTGGAGAAGGGAGCACGGCCAGGGCAGTGGTGGTCGCTGGAGAAGAGAGCACGGCCTGGGTGGTGGGGGTCTCTGGAGAAGAGCACGGCCTGGGTGGTGGGGGTCTCTGGAGAAGAGCACGGCCTGGGTGCTGTGGGTCTCTGGAGAAGAGAGTACGGCCTGTGTGGTGGGGGTCTCTGGAGAAGGGAGTACGGCCTGGGTGTTTGGGGTCTCTGGAGAAGGGAGCACGGCCTGGGTGGTGGGGTTCTCTAGAGAAGAGAGCACAGCCTGGGTGGTGGGGATCTCTGGAGAAGGGATCACGGCCTGGGTGGTGGGGCTCGCTGGAGCAAGGCCTGGGTGGTGGGGCTCTCTGGAGAAGGGAGCACGGCCTGGGTGGTGGGAGATCTCTGGAGAAGGGAGCACGGCCTGGGTGGTGGGGATCTATGGAAAAGGGAGCACGGCCTGGGTGGTGGGGATCTCTGAAGAAGGGAGCACGGCCTGGGTGGTGGGGATCTCTAGAGAAGAGAGCACGGCCCGGGCGGTGGGTGTCTCTGGAGAAGAGAGCACGGCTTGGGTGGTGGGGGTCTCTGGAGAAGAGAGAATGGCCTGGGTGGTGGGGATCTCTGGAGAAGGGAGCACGGCCTGGGTGGTGGGGATCTCTGGAGAAGAGAGCACGGCCTGGGTGGTGGGGATCTCTGGAGGAGGGAGCACGGCCTGGGCAGTGGGGGTCTCTGGAGAAGAGAGCACAGCCTGGGCAGTGGTGGTCTCTGGAGAAGGGAGCACGGCCTGGGTGGTGGGGGTCTCTGGAGAAGGGAGCACGGTCTGGGCAGTGGTGGTGCTCTGGAGAAGGGAGCACGGCCTGGGTGGTGGGGGTCTCTGGAGAAGGGGAGCACGGCCTGGGTGGTGGGGATCTCTGGAGAAGGGAGCACGGCCTGGATGGTGGGGATCTCTGGAGAAGGGAGCACGGCCTGGGTGGTGGGATCTCTGGAGAAGGGGAGCACGGCCTGGGTGGTGGGGTGTCTCTGGAGAAGTGAGCACGGCCTGGGTTGGGGGGGTCTCTGGAGAAGGGAGCACGGCCAGGGCAGTGGTGGTCGCTGGAGAAGAGAGCACGGCCTGGGTGGTGGGTGGTGGGGGGTCTCTGGAGAAGGGAGCACGGCCTGGGTGGTGGGGGGTCTCTGGAGAAGGGAGCACGGCCTGGGTGGTGGGGGTCTCTGGAGAAGTGAGCACGGCCTGGGTTGGGGGGGTCTCTGGAGAAGGGAGCACGGCCAGGGCAGTGGTGGTCGCTGGAGAAGAGAGCACGGCCTGGGTGGTGGGGGTCCTCTGGAGAAGAGCACGGCCTGGGTGGTGGGGGTCTCTGGAGAAGAGCACGGCCTGGGTGCTGTGGGTCTCTGGAGAAGGGAGTACGGCCTGTGTGGTGGGGGTCTCTGGAGAAGGGAGTACGGCCTGGGTGGTTGGGGTCTCTGGAGAAGGGAGCACGGCCTGGGTGGTGGGTGGAGGGGGTCTCTGGAGAAGGGAGCACGGCCTGGGTGGTGGGGGTCTCTGGAGAAGGGTGCACGGCCTGGGTGGTGGGGGTCTCTGGAGAAGTGAGCACGGCCTGGGTTGGGGGGGTCTCTGGAGAAGGCAGCACGGCCAGGGCAGTGGGAGTCGCTGGAGAAGAGAGCACGGCCTGGGTGGTGGGGGTCTCTGGAGAAGAGAGCACGGCTTGGGTGGTGGGGGGTCTCTGGAGAAGGGAGCACGGCCTGGATGGTGGGGATCTCTGGAGAAGGGAGCACGGCCTGGGTGGTGGGGATCTCTGGAGAAGGGAGCACGGCCTGGATGGTGGGGATCTCTGGAGAAGGGAGGCACGGCCTGGGTGGTGGGGATCTCTGGAGAAGGGAGCACGGCCTGGGTGGTGGGTGTCTCTGGAGAAGTGAGCACGGCCTGGGTCGGGGGGGTCTCTGGAGAAGGGAGCACGGCCTGGGTGGTGGGGATCTCTGGAGAAGGGAGCACGGCCTGGATGGTGGGGATGCACGGCCTGGGTGGTGGGGATCTCTGGAGAAGGGAGCACGGCCTGGATGGTGGGGATCTCTGGAGAAGGGAGCACGGCCTGGGTGGTGGGGATCTCTGGAGAAGGGAGCACGGCCTGGATGGTGGGGATCTCTGGAGAAGGGAGCACGGCCTGGGTGGTGGGGATCTCTGGAGAAGGGAGCACGGCCTGGATGGTGGGGATCTCTGGAGAAGGGAGCACGGCCTGGGTGGTGGGGATCTCTGGAGAAGGGAGCACGGCCTGGGTGGTGGGTGTCTCTGGAGAAGTGAGCACGGCCTGGGTTGGGGGGGTCTCTGGAGAAGGGAGCACGGCCAGGGCAGTGGTGGTCGCTGGAGAAGAGAGCACGGCCTGGGTGGTGGGTGGTGGGGGTCTCTGGAGAAGGGAGCACGGCCTGGGTGGTGGGGGTCTCTGGAGAAGGGAGCACGGCCTGGGTGGTGGGGGTCTCTGGAGAAGTGAGCACGGCCTGGGTTGGGGGGGTCTCTGGAGAAGGGAGCACGGCCAGGGCAGTGGTGGTCGCTGGAGAAGAGAGCACGGCCTGGGTGGTGGGGGTCTCTGGAGAAGAGCACGGCCTGGGTGGTGGGGGTCTCTGGAGAAGAGCACGGCCTGGGTGCTGTGGGTCTCTGGAGAAGAGAGTACGGCCTGTGTGGTGGGGGTCTCTGGAGAAGGGAGTACGGCCTGGGTGTTTGGGGTCTCTGGAGAAGGGAGCACGGCCTGGGTGGTGGGTGGAGGGGGTCTCTGGAGAAGGGAGCACGGCCTGGGTGGTGGGGGTCTCTGGAGAAGGGTGCACGGCCTGGGTGGTGGGGGTCTCTGGAGAAGTGAGCACGGCCTGGGTTGGGGGGGTCTCTGGAGAAGGCAGCACGGCCAGGGCAGTGGGAGTCGCTGGAGAAGAGAGCACGGCCTGGGTGGTGGGGGTCTCTGGAGAAGAGAGCACGGCTTGGGTGGTGGGGGTCTCTGGAGAAGGGAGCACGGCCTGGGTGGTGGAGATCTCTGGAGAAGGGAGCACGGCCTGGGTGGTGGGGATCTCTGGAAAAGGGAGCACGGCCTGGGTGGTGGGGGTCTCTGAAGAAGGGAGCACGGCCTGGGTGGTGGGGATCTCTAGAGAAGAGAGCACGGCCCGGGCGTTGGGTGTCTCTGGAGAAGAGAGCACGGCTTGGGTGGTGGGGGTCTCTGGAGAAGAGAGAATGGCCTGGGTGGTGGGGCTCTCTGGAGCACGGCCTGGGTGGTGGGGGTCTCTGGAGAAGGGAGCACGGCCTGGGTGGTGGGGGTCTCTGGAGAAGAGAGCACAGCCTGGGTGGTGGGGGGTCTCTGGAGAAGGGAGCACGGCCTGGGTGGTGGGGGTCTCTGGAGAAGGGAGCACGGTCTGGCCAGTGGTGGTCTCTGGAGAAGGGAGCACGGCCTGGGTGGTGGGGGTCTCTGGAGAAGGGAGCACGTCCTGGGTGGTGGGGGTCTCTGGAGAAGGGAGCACGGCTTGGGTGGTGGGGGTCTCTGGAGAAGGGAGCACGGCCTGGGTGGTGGAGATCTCTGGAGAAGGGAGCACGGCCTGGGTGGTGGAGATCTCTGGAGAAGGGAGCACGGCCTGGGTGGTGGGGATCTCTGGAAAAGGGAGCACGGCCTGGGTGGTGGGGGTCTCTGAAGAAGGGAGCACTGCCTGGGTGGTGGGGATCTCTAGAGAAGAGAGCACGGCCCGGGCGTTGGGTATCTCTGGAGAAGAGAGCACGGCTTGGGTGGTGGGGGTCTCTGGAGAAGAGAGAATGGCCTGGGTGGTGGGGATCTCTGGAGAAGGGAGCACGGCCTGGGCGGTGGTGGTCTCTGGAGAAGGGAGCACGGCCTGGGTGGTGGGGATCTCTGGAGAAGGGAGCACGGCCTGGGTGGTGGGGGTCTCTGGAGAAGGGAGCACGGCCTGGGTGGTGGGGGTCTCTGGAGAAGAGAGCACAGCCTGGGCGGTGGTGGTCTCTGGAGAAGGGAGCACGGCCTGGGTGGTGGGGATCTCTGGAAAAGGGAACACGGCCTGGGTGGTGGGGGTCTCTGAAGAAGGGAGCACGGCCTGGGTGGTGGGGATCTCTAGAGAAGAGAGCACGGCCCGGGTGGTGGGGATCTCTGGAAAAGGGAACACGGCCTGGGTGGTGGGGGTCTCTGAAGAAGGGAGCACGGCCTGGGTGGTGGGGATCTCTAGAGAAGAGAGCACGGCCCGGGCGGTGGGTGTCTCTGGAGAAGAGAGCACGGCTTGGGTGGTGGGGGTCTCTGGAGAAGTGAGCACGGCCTGGGTTGGGGGGGTCTCTGGAGAAGGCAGCACGGCCAGGGCAGTGGTGGTCGCTGGAGAAGAGAGCACGGCCTGGGTGGTGGGGCTCTCTGGAGCACGGCCTGGGTGGTGGGGGTCTCTGGAGAAGGGAGCACAGCCTGGGTGGTGGGGGTCTCTGGAGAAGAGAGCACAGCCTGGGTGGTGGGGGTCTCTGGAGAAGGGAGCATGGCCTGTGTGGTGGGGGTCTCTGGAGAAGGGAGTATGGCCTGGGTGGTGGGGGTCTCTGGAGAAGGGAGCACGGCCTGGGTGGTAGGTGGAGGGGGTCTCTGGAGAAGGGAGCACTGCCTGGGTGTTGGGGGTCTCTGGAGAAGGGAGCACGGTCTGGGCAGTGGTGGTCTCTGGAGAAGGGAGCACGGCCTGGGTGGTGGGGGTCTCTGGAGAAGGGAGCACGTCCTGGGTGGTGGGGGTCTCTGGAGAAGGGAGCACGGCCTGGGTGGTGGGGCTCTCTGGAGCACGGCCTGGGTGGTGGGGGTCTCTGGAGAAGGGAGCACGGCCTGGGTGGTGGGGATCTCTGGAAAAGGGAGCACGGCTGGGTGGTGGGGGTCTCTGAAGAAGGGAGCACGGCCTGGGTGGTGGGGATCTCTAGAGAAGAGAGCACGGCCCGGGCGGTGGGTGTCTCTGGAGAAGAGAGCACGGCTTGGGTGGTGGGGGTCTCTGGAGAAGTGAGCACGGCCTGGGTTGGGGGGGTCTCTGGAGAAGGGAGCACGGCCAGGGCAGTGGTGGTCGCTGGAGAAGAGAGCACGGCCTGGGTGGTGGGGCTCTCTGGAGCACGGCCTGGGTGGTGGGGGTCTCTGGAGAAGGGAGCACAGCCTGGGTGGTGGGGGTCTCTGGAGAAGAGAGCACAGCCTGGGTGGGTGGGGGGTCTCTGGAGAAGGGAGCACGGCCTGGGTGGTGGGGGTCTCTGGAGAAGGGAGCACGGTCTGGCCAGTGGTGGTCTCTGGAGAAGGGAGCACGGCCTGGGTGGTGGGGGTCTCTGGAGAAGGGAGCACGTCCTGGGTGGTGGGGGTCTCTGAAGAAGGGAGCACTGCCTGGGTGGTGGGGATCTCTAGAGAAGCGAGCACGGCCCGGGCGTTGGGTGTCTCTGGAGAAGAGAGCACGGCTTGGGTGGTGGGGGTCTCTGGAGAAGAGAGAATGGCCTGGGTGGTGGGGATCTCTGGAGAAGGGAGCACGGCCTGGGTAGTGGGGATCTCTGGAGAAGAGAGCACGGCCTGGGTGGTGGGGATCTCTGGAGAAGGGAGCACGGCCTGGGCAGTGGGGGTCTCTGGAGAAGAGAGCACAGCCTGGGCAGTGGTGGTCTCTGGAGAAGGGAGCACGGCCTGGGTGGTGGGGGTCTCTGGAGAAGGGAGCACGGTCTGGGCAGTGGTGGTCTCTGGAGAAGGGAGCACGGCCTGGGTGGTGGGGGTCTCTGGAGAAGGGAGCACGGCCTGGGTGGTGGGGCTCTCTGGAGCACGGCCTGGGTGGTGGGGGTCTCTGGAGAAGGGAGCACGGCCTGGGTGGTGGGGATCTCTGGAGAAGGGAGCAATGCTTGGGTGGTGTGGGTCTCTGGAGAAGGGAGTACGGCCTGTGTGGTGGGGGTCTCTGGAGAAGGGAGTACGGCCTGGGTGGTGGGGGTCTCTGGAGAAGGGAGCACGGCCTGGGTGGTGGGTGGAGGGGGTCTCTGGAGAAGGGAGCACTGCCTGGGTGTTGGGGGTCTCTGGAGAAGAGAGCACGGCCTGGGTTGGGGGGGGGTCTCTGGAGAAGGGAGCACGGCCAGGGTGGTGGGGGTCTCTGGAGAAGGGAGCACGGCCTGGGTGGTGGGGTTCTCTGGAGAAGAGAGCACGGTCTGGGCGGTGGGGATCTCTGGAGAAGAGAGCACGGCCTGGGAGGTGGGGGTCTCTGGAGAAGGGAGCACGGCCTGGGTGCTGGGGGTCTCTGGAGAAGGGAGCACGGCCTGGGTGGTTGGGGTCTCTGGAGAAGGGAGCACGGCCTGGGTGGTGGGTGGAGGGGGTCTCTGGAGAAGGGAGCACTGCCTGGGTGTTGGGGGTCTCTAGAGAAGAGAGCACGGCCCGGGCGGTGGGTGTCTCTGGAGAAGGGAGCACGGCCTGGGTGGTGGGAGTCTCTGGAGAAGTGAGCACGGCCTGGGTTGGGGGGGTCTCTGGAGAAGGGGGCACGGCCAGGGCAGTGGTGGTCTCTGGAGAAGAGAGCACGGCCTGGGTGGTGGGTGGTGGGGGTCTCTGAAGAAGGGAGTACGGCCTGGGTGGTTGGGGTCTCTGGAGAAGGGAGCACGGCCTGGGTGGTGGGTGGAGGGGGTCTCTGGAGAAGGGAGCACTGCCTGGGTGTTCGGGGTCTCTAGAGAAGAGAGCACGGCCCGGGCGGTGGGTGTCTCTGGAGAAGGGAGCACGGCCTGGGTGGTGGGGGTCTCTGAAGAAGGGAGCACGGCCTGGGTGGTGGGGATCTCTAGAGAAGAGAGCACGGCCCGGGCGGTGGGTGTCTCTGGAGAATAGAGCACGGCTTGGGTGGTGGGGGTCTCTGGAGAAGAGAGAATGGCCTGGGTGGTGGGGATCTCTGGAGAAGGGAGCACGGCCTGGGCGGTGGGGGTCCGTGGAGAAGGGAGCACGGCCTGGGTGGTGGGTGGAGGGGGTCTCTGGAGAAGGGAGCACTGCCTGGGTGTTGGGGGTCTCTGGAGAAGAGAGCACGGCCTGGGTTGGGGGGGTCTCTCGAGAAGGGAGCATGGCCAGGGTGGTGGGGGTCTCTGGAGAAGGGAGCACGGCCTGGGTGGTGGGGTTCTCTGGAGAAGAGAGCACGGTCTGGGCGGTGGGGATCTCTGGAGAAGAGAGCACGGCCTGGGAGGTGGGGGTCTCTGGAGAAGGGAGCACGGCCTGGGTGGTGGGGTTCTCTGGAGAAGAGAGCACGGTCTGGGCGGTGGGGATCTCTGGAGAAGATAGCACGGCCTGGGAGGTGGGGGTCTCTGGAGAAGGGAGCACGGCCTGGGTGCTGGGGGTCTCTGGAGAAGGGAGCACGGCCTGGGTGGTTGGGGTCTCTGGAGAAGGGAGCACGGCCTGGGTGGTGGGTGGAGGGGGTCTCTGGAGAAGGGAGCACTGCCTGGGTGTTGGGGGTCTCTAGAGAAGAGAGCACGGCCCGGGCGATGGGTGTCTCTGGAGAAGGGAGCACGGCCTGGATGGTGGGAGTCTCTGGAGAAGTGAGCACGGCCTGGGTTGGGGGGGTCTCTGGAGAAGGGAGCACGGCCAGGGCAGTGGTGGTCTCTGGAGAAGAGAGCACGGCCTGGGTGGTGGGTGGTGGAGGTCTCTGGAGAAGGGAGTACGGCCTGGGTGGTTGGGGTCTCTGGAGAAGGGAGCACGGCCTGGGAGGTGGGGGTCTCTGGAGAAGGGAGCACGGCCTGGGTGCTGGGGGTCTCTGGAGAAGGGAGCAGGGCCTGGGTGGTTGGGGTCTCTGGAGAAGGGAGCACGGCCTGAGTGGTGGGGGTCTCTGGAGCACGGCCTGGGTGGTGGGTGTCTCTGGAGAAGTGAGCACGGCCTGGGTTGGGGGGGTCTCTGGAGAAGGGAGCACAGCCTGGGTGGTGGGGGTCTCTGGAGAAGAGCACGGCCTGGGTGGTGGGGATCTCTGGAGAAGGGAGCACGGCCTGGGTGGTGTGGGTCTCTGGAGAAGGGAGTACGGCCTGTGTGGTGGGGGTCTCTGGAGAAGGGAGTACGGCCTGGGTGGTGGGGGTCTCTGGAGAAGGGAGCACGGCCTGGGTGGTGGGTGGAGGGGGTCTCTGGAGAAGGGAGCACTGCCTGGGTGTTGGGGGTCTCTGGAGAAGGGAGCACGGTCTGGGCAGTGGTGGTCTCTGGAGAAGGGAGCACGGCCTGGGTGGTGGGGGTCTCTGGAGAAGGGAGCACGTCCTGGGTGGTGGGGGTCTCTGGAGAAGGGAGCACGGCCTGGATGGTGGGGCTCTCTGGAGCACGGCCTGGGTGGTGGGGGTCTCTGGAGAAGGGAGCACGGCCTGGGTGGTGCGGATCTCTGGAAAAGGGAGCACGGCCTGGGTGGTGGGGGTCTCTGAAGAAGGGAGCACGGCCTGGGTGGTGGGGGATCTCTAGAGAAGAGAGCACGGCCCGGGCGGTGGGTGTCTCTGGAGAAGAGAGCACGGCTTGGGTGGTGGGGGTCTCTGGAGAAGTGAGCACGGCCTGGGTTGGGGGGGTCTCTGGAGAAGGCAGCACGGCCAGGGCAGTGGTGGTCGCTGGAGAAGAGAGCACGGCCTGGGTGGTGGGGCTCTCTGGAGCACGGCCTGGGTGGTGGGGGTCTCTGGAGAAGGGAGCACAGCCTGGGTGGTGGGGGTCTCTGGAGAAGAGAGCACAGCCTGCGTGGTGGGGGTCTCTGGAGAAGGGAGCACGGCCTGGGTGGTGGGGGTCTCTGGAGAAGGGAGCACGGTCTGGCCAGTGGTGGTCTCTGGAGAAGGGAGCACGGCCTGGGTGGTGGGGGTCTCTGGAGAAGGGAGCACGTCCTGGGTGGTGGGGGTCTCTGGAGAAGGGAGCACGGCTTGGGTGGTGGGGGTCTCTGGAGAAGGGAGCACGGCCTGGGTGGTGGAGATCTCTGGAGAAGGGAGCACGGCCTGGGTGGTCGAGATCTCTGGAGAAGGGAGCACGGCCTGGGTGGTGGGGATCTCTGGAAAAGGGAGCACGGCCTGGGTGGTGGGGGTCTCTGAAGAAGGGAGCACTGCCTGGGTGGTGGGGATCTCTAGAGAAGAGAGCACGGCCCGGGCGTTGGGTGTCTCTGGAGAAGAGAGCACGGCTTGGGTGGTGGGGGTCTCTGGAGAAGAGAGAATGGCCTGGGTGGTGGGGATATCTGGAGAAGGGAGCACGGCCTGGGTGGTGGGGATCTCTGGAGAAGAGAGCACGGCCTGGGTGGTGGGGATCTCTGGAGAAGAGAGCACGGCCTGGGCAGTGGTGGTCTCTGGAGAAGGGAGCACGGCCTGGGTGGTGGGGGTCTCTGGAGAAGGGAGCACGGTCTGGGCAGTGGTGGTCTCTGGAGAAGGGAGCACGGCCTGGGTGGTGGGGGTCTCTGGAGAAGGGAGCACGTCCTGGGTGGTGCGGGTCTCTGGAGAAGGGAGCACGGCCTGGGTGGTGGGGCTCTCTGGAGCACGGCCTGGGTGGTGGGGGTCTCTGGAGAAGGGAGCACGGCCTGGGTGGTGGGGATCTCTGGAAAAGGGAACACGGCCTGGGTGGTGGGGGTCTCTGAAGAAGGGAGCACGGCCTGGGTGGTGGGGATCTCTAGAGAAGAGAGCACGGCCCGGGCGGTGGGTGTCTCTGGAGAAGAGAGCACGGCTTGGGTGGTGGGGGTCTCTGGAGAAGTGAGCACGGCCTGGGTTGGGGGGGTCTCTGGAGAAGGCAGCACGGCCAGGGCAGTGGTGGTCGCTGGAGAAGAGAGCACGGCCTGGGTGGTGGGTCTCTCTGGAGCACGGCCTGGGTAGTGGGGGTCTCTGGAGAAGGGAGCACAGCCTGGGTGGTGGGGGTCTCTGGAGAAGAGAGCACAGCCTGGGTGGTGGGGGTCTCTGGAGAAGGGAGCACGGCCTGGGTGGTGGGGGTCTCTGGAGAAGGGAGCACGGTCTGGGCAGTGGTGGTCTCTGGAGAAGGGAGCACGGCCTGGGTGGTGGGGGTCTCTGGAGAAGGGAGCACATCCTGGGTGGTGGGGGTCTCTGGAGAAGGGAGCACGGCCTGGGTGGTGGGGCTCTCTGGAGCACGGCCTGGGTGGTGGGGGTCTCTGGAGAAGGGAGCACGGTCTGGGTGGTGGGGATCTCTGGAGAAGGGAGCACTGCTTGGGTGGTGTGGGTCTCTGGAGAAGGGAGTACGGCCTGTATGGTGGGGGTCTCTGGAGAAGGGAGTACGGCCTGGGTGGTGCGGGTCTCTGGAGAAGGGAGCACGGCCTGGGTGGTGGGTGGAGGGGGTCTCTGGAGAAGGGAGCACTGCCTGGGTGTTGGGGGTCTCTGGAGAAGAGAGCACGGCCTGGGTTGGTGGGGGGTCTCTGGAGAAGGGAGCACGGCCAGGGTGGTGGGGGTCTCTGGAGAAGGGAGCACGGCCTGGGTGGTGGGGTTCTCTGGAGAAGAGAGCACGGTCTGGGCGGTGGGGATCTCTGGAGAAGAGAGCACGGCCTGGGAGGTGGGGGTCTCTGGAGAAGGGAGCACGGCCTGGGTGCTGGGGGTCTCTGGAGAAGGGAGCACGGCCTGGGTGGTTGGGGTCTCTGGAGAAGGGAGCACGGCCTGGGTGGTGGGTGGAGGGGGTCTCTGGAGAAGGGAGCACTGCCTGAGTGTTGGGGGTCTCTAGAGAAGAGAGCACGGCCCGGGCGGTGGGTGTCTCTGGAGAAGGGAGCACGGCCTGGGTGGTGGGAGTCTCTGGAGAAGTGAGCACGGCCTGGGTTGGGTGGGTCTCTGGAGAAGGGGGCACGGCCAGGGCAGTGGTGGTCTCTGGAGAAGAGAGCATGGCCTGGGTGGTGGGTGGTGGGGGTCTCTGAAGAAGGGAGTACGGCCTGGGTGGTTGGGGTCTCTGGAGAAGGGAGCACGGCCTGGGTGGTGGGTGGAGGGGGTCTCTGGAGAAGGGAGCACTGCCTGGGTGTTCGGGGTCTCTATAGAAGAGAGCACGGCCCGGGCGGTGGGTGTCTCTGGAGAAGGGAGCACGGCCTGGGTGGTGGGGGTCTCTGAAGAAGGGAGCACGGCCTGGGTGGTGGGGATCTCTAGAGAAGAGAGCACGGCCCGGGCGGTGGGTGTCTCTGGAGAAGAGAGCACGGCTTGGGTGGTGGGGGTCTCTGGAGAAGAGAGAATGGCCTGGGTGGTGGGGATCTCTGGAGAAGGGAGCACGGCCTGGGCGGTGGGGGTCCGTGGAGAAGGGAGCACGGCCTGGGTGGTGGGTGGAGGGGGTCTCTGGAGAAGGGAGCACTGCCTGGGTGTTGGGGGTCTCTGGAGAAGAGAGCACGGCCTGGGTTGGGGGGGGTCTCTCGAGAAGGGAGCATGGCCAGGGTGGTGGGGGTCTCTGGAGAAGGGAGCACGGCCTGGGTGGTGGGGTTCTCTGGAGAAGAGAGCACGGTCTGGGCGGTGGGGATCTCTGGAGAAGAGAGCACGGCCTGGGAGGTGGGGGTCTCTGGAGAAGGGAGCACGGCCTGGGTGGTGGGGTTCTCTGGAGAAGAGAGCACGGTCTGGGCGGTGGGGATCTCTGGAGAAGATAGCACGGCCTGGGAGGTGGGGGTCTCTGGAGAAGGGAGCACGGCCTGGGTGCTGGGGGTCTCTGGAGAAGGGAGCACGGCCTGGGTGGTTGGGGTCTCTGGAGAAGGGAGCACGGCCTGGGTGGTGGGTGGAGGGGGTCTCTGGAGAAGGGAGCACTGCCTGGGTGTTGGGGGTCTCTAGAGAAGAGAGCACGGCCCGGGCAGTGGGTGTCTCTGGAGAAGGGAGCACGGCCTGGATGGTGGGAGTCTCTGGAGAAGTGAGCACGGCCTGGGTTGGGGGGGTCTCTGGAGAAGGGAGCACGGCCAGGGCAGTGGTGGTCTCTGGAGAAGAGAGCACGGCCTGGGTGGTGGGTGGTGGGGGTCTCTGGAGAAGGGAGTACGGCCTGGGTGGTTGGGGTCTCTGGAGAAGGGAGCACGGCCTGGGAGGTGGGGGTCTCTGGAGAAGGGAGCACGGCCTGGGTGCTGGGGGTCTCTGGAGAAGGGAGCACGGCCTGGGTGGTTGGGGTCTCTGGAGAAGGGAGCACGGCCTGGGTGGTGGGGGTCTCTGGAGCACGGCCTGGGTGGTGGGTGTCTCTGGAGCACGGCCTGGGTGGTGGGTGTCTCTGGAGAAGTGAGCACGGCCTGGGTTGGGGGGGTCTCTGGAGAAGGGAGCACGGCCAGGGCAGTGGTGGTCGCTGGAGAAGAGAGCACGGCCTGGGTGGTGGGGGTCTCTGGAGAAGAGCACGGCCTGGGTGGTGGGGATCTCTGGAGAAGGGAGCACGGCCTGGGTGGTGTGGGTCTCTGGAGAAGGGAGTACGGCCTGTGTGGTGGGGGTCTCTGGAGAAGGGAGCACGGCCTGGGTGGTGGGTGGAGGGGGTCTCTGGAGAAGGGAGCACTGCCTGGCTGTTGGGGGTCTCTGGAGAAGAGAGCACGGCCTGGGTGGTGGGGGTCTCTGGAGAAGGGAGCACGGCCTGGGTGGTGGGGATCTCTGGAGAAGAGAGCACGGCCTGGGCAGTGGTGGTCTCTGGAGAAGGGAGCACGGCCTGGGTGGTGGGGTTCTCTGGAGAAGGGAGCACGTCCTGGGTGGTGGGGGGTCTCTGGAGAAGGGAGCACGGCCTGGGTGTTGGGGGTCTCTGGAGAAGGGAGCACGGCCTGGGTGGTGGAGATCTCTGGAGAAGGGAGCACGGCCTGGGTGGTGTGGGATCTCTGGAGAATGGAGCACGGCCTGGGTGGTGGGGGTCTCTGAAGAAGGGAGCACGGCCTGGGTGGTGGGGATCTCTAGAGAAGAGAGCACGGCCCGGCAGTGGGTGTCTCTGGAGAAGAGAGCACGGCTTGGGTGGTGGGGGTCTCTGGAGAAGAGAGAATGGCCTGGGTGGTGGGGATCTCTGGAGAAGGGAGCACGGCCTGGGCGGTGGGGGTCCGTGGAGAAGGGAGCACGGCCTGGGTGGTGGGGATCTCTAGAGAAGTGAGCACGGCCTGGGTGGTGGGGATCTCTGGAGAAGGGAGCACGGCCTGGGCGGTGGGGGGTCTCTGGAGAAGGGAGCACGGCCTGGGCAGTGGTGGTCTCTGGAGAAGGGAGCACGGCCTGCGTGGTGGGGATCTCTGGAGAAGAGAGCACGGCCTGGGCAGTGGGGGTCTCTGGAGAAGGGAGCACGGCCTGGGCAGTGGTGGTCTCTGGAGAAGGGAGCACGGCCTGGGTGGTGGGGATCTCTGGAGAAGGGAGCACGGCCTGGGTGGTGGGGATCTCTGGAAAAGGGAGCACGGCCTGGGTGGTGGGGGTCTCTGAAGAAGGGAGCACTGCCTGGGTGGTGGGGATCTCTAGAGAAGAGAGCACGGCCCGGGCGTTGGGTGTCTCTGGAGAAGAGAGCACGGCTTGGGTGGTGGGGGTCTCTGGAGAAGAGAGAATGGCCTGGGTGGTGGGGATCTCTGGAGAAGGGAGCACGGCCTGGGTGGTGGGGATCTCTGGAGAAGAGAGCACGGCCTGGGTGGTGGGGATCTCTGGAGAAGAGAGCACGGCCTGGGCAGTGGTGGTCTCTGGAGAAGGGAGCACGGCCTGGGCAGTGGTGGTCTCTGGAGAAGGGAGCACGGCCTGGGTGGTGGGGGTCTCTGGAGAAGGGAGCACGGTCTGGGCAGTGGTGGTCTCTGGAGAAGGGAGCACGGCCTGGGTGGTGGGGGTCTCTGGAGAAGGGAGCACGTCCTGGGTGGTTCGGGGTCTCTGGAGAAGGGAGCACGGCCTGGGTGGTGGGGCTCTCTGGAGCACGGCCTGGGTGGTGGGGGTCTCTGGAGAAGGGAGCACGGCCTGGGTGGTGGGGATCTCTGGAAAAGGGAACACGGCCTGGGTGGTGGGGGTCTCTGAAGAAGGGAGCACGGCCTGGGTGGTGGGGATCTCTAGAGAAGAGAGCACGGCCCGGGCGGTGGGTGTCTCTGGAGAAGAGAGCACGGCTTGGGTGGTGGGGGTCTCTGGAGAAGTGAGCACGGCCTGGGTTGGGGGGGGTCTCTGGAGAAGGCAGCACGGCCAGGGCAGTGGTGGTCGCTGGAGAAGAGAGCACGGCCTGGGTGGTGGGTCTCTCTGGAGCACGGCCTGGGTAGTGGGGGTCTCTGGAGAAGGGAGCACAGCCTGGGTGGTGGGGGTCTCTGGAGAAGAGAGCACAGCCTGGGTGGTGGGGGTCTCTGGAGAAGGGAGCACGGCCTGGGTGGTGGGGGTCTCTGGAGAAGGGAGCACGGTCTGGGCAGTGGTGGTCTCTGGAGAAGGGAGCACGGCCTGGGTGGTGGGGGTCTCTGGAGAAGGGAGCACGTCCTGGGTGGTGGGGGTCTCTGGAGAAGGGAGCACGGCCTGGGTGGTGGGGCTCTCTGGAGCACGGCCTGGGTGGTGGGGGTCTCTGGAGAAGGGAGCACGGCCTGGGTGGTGGGGATCTCTGGAGAAGGGAGCACTGCTTGGGTGGTGTGGGGTCTCTGGAGAAGGGAGTACGGCCTGTATGGTGGGGGTCTCTGGAGAAGGGAGTACGGCCTGGGTGGTGCGGGTCTCTGGAGAAGGGAGCACGGCCTGGGTGGTGGGTGGAGGGGGTCTCTGGAGAAGGGAGCACTGCCTGGGTGTTGGGGGTCTCTGGAGAAGAGAGCACGGCCTGGGTTGGTGGGGGGTCTCTGGAGAAGGGAGCACGGCCAGGGTGGTGGGGGTCTCTGGAGAAGGGAGCACGGCCTGGGTGGTGTGGTTCTCTGGAGAAGAGAGCACGGTCTGGGCGGTGGGGATCTCTGGAGAAGAGAGCACGGCCTGGGAGGTGGGGGTCTCTGGAGAAGGGAGCACGGCCTGGGTGCTGGGGGTCTCTGGAGAAGGGAGCACGGCCTGGGTGGTTGGGGTCTCTGGAGAAGGGAGCACGGGCCTGGGTGGTGGGTGGAGGGGGTCTCTGGAGAAGGGAGCACTGCCTGAGTGTTGGGGGTCTCTAGAGAAGAGAGCACGGCCCGGGCGGTGGGTGTCTCTGGAGAAGGGAGCACGGCCTGGGTGGTGGGAGTCTCTGGAGAAGTGAGCACGGCCTGGGTTGGGTGGGTCTCTGGAGAAGGGGGCACGGCCAGGGCAGTGGTGGTCTCTGGAGAAGAGAGCATGGCCTGGGTGGTGGGTGGTGGGGGTCTCTGAAGAAGGGGAGTACGGCCTGGGTGGTTGGGGTCTCTGGAGAAGGGAGCACGGCCTGGGTGGTGGGGTGGAGGGGGTCTCTGGAGAAGGGAGCACTGCCTGGGTGTTCGGGGTCTCTAGAGAAGAGAGCACGGCCCGGGCGGTGGGTGTCTCTGGAGAAGGGAGCACGGCCTGGGTGGTGGGGGTCTCTGAAGAAGGGAGCACGGCCTGGGTGGTGGGGATCTCTAGAGAAGAGAGCACGGCCCGGGCGGTGGGTGTCTCTGGAGAAGAGAGCACGGCTTGGGTGGTGTGGGTCTCTGGAGAAGAGAGAATGGCCTGGGTGGTGGGGATCTCTGGAGAAGGGAGCACGGCCTGGGCGGTGGGGGTCCGTGGAGAAGGGAGCACGGCCTGGGTGGTGGGTGGAGGGGGTCTCTGGAGAAGGGAGCACTGCCTGGGTGTTGGGGGTCTCTGGAGAAGAGAGCACGGCCTGGGATGGGGGGGGGTCTCTCGAGAAGGGAGCATGGCCAGGGTGGTGGGGGGTCTCTGGAGAAGGGAGCACGGCCTGGGTGGTGGGGTTCTCTGGAGAAGAGAGCACGGTCTGGGCGGTGGGGATCTCTGGAGAAGAGAGCACGGCCTGGGAGGTGGGGGTCTCTGGAGAAGGGAGCACGGCCTGGGTGGTGGGGTTCTCTGGAGAAGAGAGCACGGTCTGGGCGGTGGGGATCTCTGGAGAAGATAGCACGGCCTGGGAGGTGGGGGTCTCTGGAGAAGGGGAGCACGGCCTGGGTGCTGGGGGTCTCTGGAGAAGGGAGCATGGCCTGGGTGGTTGGGGTCTCTGGAGAAGGGAGCACGGCCTGGGTGGTGGGTGGAGGGGGTCTCTGGAGAAGGGAGCACTGCCTGGGTGTTGGGGGTCTCTAGAGAAGAGAGCACGGCCCGGGCAGTGGGTGTCTCTGGAGAAGGGAGCACGGCCTGGATGGTGGGAGTCTCTGGAGAAGTGAGCACGGCCTGGGTTGGGGGGGGTCTCTGGAGAAGGGAGCACGGCCAGGGCAGTGGTGGTCTCTGGAGAAGAGAGCACGGCCTGGGTGGTGGTGGTGGGGGTCTCTGGAGAAGGGAGTACGGCCTGGGTGGTTGGGGTCTCTGGAGAAGGGAGCACGGCCTGGGAGGTGGGGGTCTCTGGAGAAGGGAGCACGGCCTGGGTGCTGGGGGTCTCTGGAGAAGGGAGCACGGCCTGGGTGGTTGGGGTCTCTGGAGAAGGGAGCACGGCCTGGGTGGTGGGGGTCTCTGGAGCACGGCCTGGGTGGTGGGTGTCTCTGGAGAAGTGAGCACGGCCTGGGTTGGGGGGGTCTCTGGAGAAGGGAGCACGGCCAGGGCAGTGGTGGTCGCTGGAGAAGAGAGCACGGCCTGGGTGGTGGGGGGTCTTTTGAGAAGAGCACGGCCTGGGTGGTGGGGATCTCTGGAGAAGGGAGCACGGCCTGGGTGGTGTGGGTCTCTGGAGAAGGGAGTACGGCCTGTGTGGTGGGGGTCTCTGGAGAAGGGAGCACGGCCTGGGTGGTGGGTGGAGGGGGTCTCTGGAGAAGGGAGCACTGCCTGGCTGTTGGGGGTCTCTGGAGAAGAGAGCACGGCCTGGGTGGTGGGGGTCTCTGGAGAAGGGAGCACGGCCTGGGTGGTGGGGATCTCTGGAGAAGAGAGCACGGCCTGGGCAGTGGTGGTCTCTGGAGAAGGGAGCACGGCCTGGGTGGTGGGGTTCTCTGGAGAAGGGAGCACGTCCTGGGTGGTGGGGGTCTCTGGAGAAGGGAGCACGGCCTGGGTGTTGGGGGTCTCTGGAGAAGGGAGCACGGCCTGGGTGGTGGAGATCTCTGGAGAAGGGAGCACGGCCTGGGTGGTGGGGATCTCTGGAGAATGGAGCACGGCCTGGGTGGTGGGGGTCTCTGAAGAAGGGAGCACGGCCTGGGTGGTGGGGATCTCTAGAGAAGAGAGCACGGCCCCGGCAGTGGGTGTCTCTGGAGAAGAGAGCACGGCTTGGGTGGTGGGGGGTCTCTGGAGAAGAGAGAATGGCCTGGGTGGTGGGGATCTCTGGAGAAGGGAGCACGGCCTGGGCGGTGGGGGGTCCGTGGAGAAGGGAGCACGGCCTGGGTGGTGGGGATCTCTAGAGAAGAGAGCACGGCCTGGGTGGTGGGGGATCTCTGGTGAAGGGAGCACGGCCTTGGGCGGTGGGGGTCTCTGGAGAAGGGAGCACGGCCTGGGCAGTGGTGGTCTCTGGAGAAGGGAGCACGGCCTGCGTGGTGGGGATCTCTGGAGAAGAGAGCACGGCCTGGGCAGTGGGGGTCTCTTGAGAAGGGAGCACGGCCTGGGCAGTGGTGGTCTCTGGAGAAGGGAGCACGGCCTGGGTGGTGGGGATCTCTGGAGAAGGGAGCACGGCCTGGGTGGTGGGGATCTCTGGAGAAGAGAGCACGGCCTGGGTGGTGGGGTTCTCTGGAAAAGGGAACACGGCCTGGGTGGTGGGGGTCTCTGAAGAAGGGAGCAAGGCCTGGGTGGTGGGGATCTCTAGAGAAGAGAGCACGGCCCGGGCGGTGGGTGTCTCTGGAGAAGAGAGCACGGCTTGGGTGGTGGGGGTCTCTGGAGAAGTGAGCACGGCCTGGGTTGGGGGGGGTCTCTGGAGAAGGCAGCACGGCCAGGGCAGTGGTGGTCGCTGGAGAAGAGAGCACGGCCTGGGTGGTGGGGCTCTCTGGAGCACGGCCTGGGTGGTGGGGGTCTCTGGAGAAGGGAGCACAGCCTGGGTGGTGGGGGTCTCTGGAGAAGAGAGCACAGCCTGGGTGGTGGGGGTCTCTGGAGAAGGGAGCATGGCCTGGGTGGTGGGGGTCTCTGGAGAAGGGAGCACGGTCTGGGCAGTGGTGGTCTCTGGAGAAGGGAGCACGGCCTGGGTGGTGGGGGGTCTCTGGAGAAGGGAGCACGTCCTGGGTGGTGGGGGTCTCTGGAGAAGGGAGCACGGCCTGGGTGGTGGGGCTCTCTGGAGCACGGCCTGGGTGGTGGGGGTCTCTGGAGAAGGGAGCACGGCCTGTGTGGTGGGGATCTCTGGAGAAGGGAGCACTGCTTGGGTGGTGTGGGTCTCTGGAGAAGGGAGTACGGCCTGTGTGGTGGGGGTCTCTGGAGAAGGGAGTACGGCCTGGGTGGTGGGGGTCTCTGGAGAAGGGAGCACGGCCTGGGTGGTGGGTGGAGGGGGTCTGGAGAAGGGAGCACTGCCTGGGTGTTGGGGGTCTCTGGAGAAGAGAGCACGGCCTGGGTTGGGGGGGGGTCTCTGGAAAAGGGAGCACGGCCAGGGTGGTGGGGGTCTCTGGAGAAGGGAGCACGGCCTGGGTGGTGGGGTTCTCTGGAGAAGAGAGCACGGTCTGGGCGGTGGGGATCTCTGGAGAAGAGAGCACGGCCTGGGAGGTGGGGGTCTCTGGAGAAGGGAGCACGGCCTGGGTGCTGGGGGTCTCTGGAGAAGGGAGCACGGCCTGGGTGGATGGGGTCTCTGGAGAAGGGAGCACGGCCTGGGTGGTGGGGGTCTTTTGAGAAGAGCACGGCCTGGGTGGTGGGGATCTCTGGAGAAGGGAGCACGGCCTGGGTGGTGTGGGTCTCTGGAGAAGGGAGTACGGCCTGTGTGGTGGGGCTCTCTGGAGAAGGGAGCACGGCCTGGGTGGTGGGTGGAGGGGGTCTCTGGAGAAGGGAGCACTGCCTGGCTGTTGGGGGTCTCTGGAGAAGAGAGCACGGCCTGGGTGGTGGGGGTCTCTGGAGAAGGGAGCACGGCCTGGGTGGTGGGGATCTCTGGAGAAGAGAGCACGGCCTGGGCAGTGGTGGTCTCTGGAGAAGGGAGCACGGCCTGGGTGGTGGGGTTCTCTGGAGAAGGGAGCACGTCTGGGTGGTGGGGGTCTCTGGAGAAGGGAGCACGGCCTGGGTGTTGGGGGTCTCTGGAGAAGGGAGCACGGCCTGGGTGGTGGAGATCTCTGGAGAAGGGAGCACGGCCTGGGTGGTGGGGATCTCTGGAGAATGGAGCACGGCCTGGGTGGTGGGGGTCTCTGAAGAAGGGAGCACGGCCTGGGTGGTGGGGATCTCTAGAGAAGAGAGCACGGCCCGGCAGTGGGTGTCTCTGGAGAAGAGAGCACGGCTTGGGTGGTGGGGGTCTCTGGAGAAGAGAGAATGGCCTGGGTGGTGGGGATCTCTGGAGAAGGGAGCACGGCCTGGGCGGTGGGGGTCCGTGGAGAAGGGAGCACGGCCTGGGTGGTGGGGATCTCTAGAGAAGAGAGCACGGCCTGGGTGGTGGGGATCTCTGGTGAAGGGAGCACGGCCTGGGCGGTGGGGGTCTCTGGAGAAGGGAGCACGGCCTGGGCAGTGGTGGTCTCTGGAGAAGGGAGCACGGCCTGCGTGGTGGGGATCTCTGGAGAAGAGAGCACGGCCTGGGCAGTGGGGGGTCTCTTGAGAAGGGAGCACGGCCTGGGCAGTGGTGGTCTCTGGAGAAGGGAGCACGGCCTGGGTGGTGGGGATCTCTGGAGAAGGGAGCACGGCCTGGGTGGTGGGGATCTCTGGAGAAGAGAGCACGGCCTGGGTGGTGGGGTTCTCTGGAAAAGGGAACACGGCCTGGGTGGTGGGGGTCTCTGAAGAAGGGAGCAAGGCCTGGGTGGTGGGGATCTCTAGAGAAGAGAGCACGGCCCGGGCGGTGGGTGTCTCTGGAGAAGAGAGCACGGCTTGGGTGGTGGGGGTCTCTGGAGAAGTGAGCACGGCCTGGGTTGGGGGGGTCTCTGGAGAAGGCAGCACGGCCAGGGCAGTGGTGGTCGCTGGAGAAGAGAGCACGGCCTGGGTGGTGGGGCTCTCTGGAGCACGGCCTGGGTGGTGGGGGTCTCTGGAGAAGGGAGCACAGCCTGGGTGGTGGGGGTCTCTGGAGAAGAGAGCACAGCCTGGGTGGTGGGGGTCTCTGGAGAAGGGAGCATGGCCTGGGTGGTGGGGGTCTCTGGAGAAGGGAGCACGGTCTGGGCAGTGGTGGTCTCTGGAGAAGGGAGCACGGCCTGGGTGGTGGGGGTCTCTGGAGAAGGGAGCACGTCCTGGGTGGTGGGGGTCTCTGGAGAAGGGAGCACGGCCTGGGTGGTGGGGCTCTCTGGAGCACGGCCTGGGTGGTGGGGGTCTCTGGAGAAGGGAGCACGGCCTGTGTGGTGGGGATCTCTGGAGAAGGGAGCACTGCTTGGGTGGTGTGGGTCTCTGGAGAAGGGAGTACGGCCTGTGTGGTGGGGGTCTCTGGAGAAGGGAGTACGGCCTGGGTGGTGGGGGTCTCTGGAGAAGGGAGCACGGCCTGGGTGGTGGGTGGAGGGGGTCTGGAGAAGGGAGCACTGCCTGGGTGTTGGGGGTCTCTGGAGAAGAGAGCACGGCCTGGGTTGGGGGGGGGTCTCTGGAAAAGGGAGCACGGCCAGGGTGGTGGGGGTCTCTGGAGAAGGGAGCACGGCCTGGGTGGTGGGGTTCTCTGGAGAAGAGAGCACGGTCTGGGCGGTGGGGATCTCTGGAGAAGAGAGCACGGCCTGGGAGGTGGGGGTCTCTGGAGAAGGGAGCACGGCCTGGGTGCTGGGGGTCTCTGGAGAAGGGAGCACGGCCTGGGTGGATGGGGTCTCTGGAGAAGGGAGCACGGCCTGGGTGGTGGGTGGAGGGGGTCTCTGGAGAAGGGAGCACTGCCTGGGTGTTGGGGGTCTCTAGAGAAGAGAGCACGGCCCGGGCGGTGGGTGTCTCTGGAGAAGGGAGCACGGCCTGGGTGGTGGGAGTCTCTGGAGAAGTGAGCACGGCCTGGGTTGGGGGGGTCTCTGGAGAAGGGGGCACGGCCAGGGCAGTGGTGGTCTCTGGAGAAGAGAGCATGGCCTGGGTGGTGGGTGCTGGGGGTCTCTGAAGAAGGGAGTACGGCCTGGGTGGTTGGGGTCTCTGGAGAAGGGAGCACGGCCTGGGTGGTGGGTGGAGGGGGTCTCTGGAGAAGGGAGCACTGCCTGGGTGTTCGGGGTCTCTAGAGAAGAGAGCACGGCCCGGGCGGTGGGTGTCTCTGGAGAAGGGAGCACGGCCTGGGTGGTGGGGGTCTCTGAAGAAGGGAGCACGGCCTGGGTGGTGGGGATCTCTAGAGAAGAGAGCACGGCCCGGGCGGTGTGTGTCTCTGGAGAAGAGAGCACGGCTTGGGTGGTGGGGGTCTCTGGAGAAGAGAGAATGGCCTGGGTGGTGGGGATCTCTGGAGAAGGGAGCACGGCCTGGGCGGTGGGGGTCCGTGGAGAAGGGAGCACGGCCTGGGTGGTGGGTGGAGGGGGTCTCTGGAGAAGGGAGCACTGCCTGGGTGTTGGGGGTCTCTGGAGAAGAGAGCACGGCCTGGGTTGGGGGGGGTCTCTCGAGAAGGGAGCATGGCCAGGGTGGTGGGGGTCTCTGGAGAAGGGAGCACGGCCTGGGTGGTGGGGTTCGAGCACGGTCTGGGCAGTGGGGATCTCTGGAGAAGAGAGCACGGCCTGGGTGGTGTGGGTCTCTGGAGAAGGGAGTACGGCCTGTGTGGTGGGGGTCTCTGGAGAAGGGAGTACGGCCTGGGTGGTGGGGGTCTCTGGAGAAGGGAGCACGGCCTGGGTGGTGGGTGGAGGGGGTCTCTGGAGAAGGGAGCACTGCCTGGGTGTTGGGGGTCTCTGGAGAAGAGAGCACGGCCTGGGTTGGGGGGGGGTCTCTGGAGAAGGGAGCACGGCCAGGGTGGTGGGGGTCTCTGGAGAAGGGAGCACGGCCTGGGTGGTGGGGTTCTCTGGAGAAGAGAGCACGGTCTGGGCGGTGGGGATCTCTGGAGAAGAGAGCACGGCCTGGGAGGTGGGGGTCTCTGGAGAAGGGAGCACGGCCTGGGTGCTGGGGGTCTCTGGAGAAGGGAGCACGGCCTGGGTGGTTGGGGTCTCTGGAGAACGGAGCACGGCCTGGGTGGTGGGTGGAGGGGGTCTCTGGAGAAGGGAGCACTGCCTGGGTGTTGGGGGTCTCTAGAGAAGAGAGCACGGCCCGGGCGGTGGGTGTCTCTGGAGAAGGGAGCACGGCCTGGGTGGTGGGAGTCTCTGGAGAAGTGAGCACGGCCTGGGTTGGGGGGGTCTCTGGAGAAGGGGGCACGGCCAGGGCAGTGGTGGTCTCTGGAGAAGAGAGCATGGCCTGGGTGGTGGGTGGTGGGGGTCTCTGAAGAAGGGAGTACGGCCTGGGTGGTTGGGGTCTCTGGAGAAGGGAGCACGGCCTGGGTGGTGGGGGTCTCTGAAGAAGGGAGCACGGCCTGGGTGGTGGGGATCTCTAGAGAAGAGAGCACGGCCCGGGCGGTGGGTGTCTCTGGAGAAGGGAGCACGGCCTGGGTGGTGGGGGTCTCTGAAGAAGGGAGCACGGCCTGGGTGGTGGGGATCTCTAGAGAAGAGAGCACGGCCCGGGCGGTGGGTGTCTCTGGAGAAGAGAGCACGGCTTGGGTGGTGGGGGTCTCTGGAGAAGAGAGAATGGCCTGGGTGGTGGGGATCTCTGGAGAAGGGAGCACGGCCTGGGCGGTGGGGGTCCGTGGAGAAGGGAGCACGGCCTGGGTGGTGGGTGGAGGGGGTCTCTGGAGAAGGGAGCACTGCCTGGGTGTTGGGGGTCTCTGGAGAAGAGAGCACGGCCTGGGTTGGGGGGGGGTCTCTGGAGAAGGGAGCATGGCCAGGGTGGTGGGGGTCTCTGGAGAAGGGAGCACGGCCTGGGTGGTGGGGTTCTCTGGAGAAAAGAGCACGGTCTGGGCGGTGGGGATCTCTGGAGAAGATAGCACGGCCTGGGAGGTGGGGGTCTCTGGAGAAGGGAGCACGGCCTGGGTGCTGGGGGTCTCTGGAGAAGGGAGCACGGCCTGGGTGGTTGGGGTCTCTGGAGAAGGGAGCACGGCCTGGGTGGTGGGTGGAGGGGGTCTCTGGAGAAGGGAGCACTGCCTGGGTGTTGGGGGTCTCTAGAGAAGAGAGCACGGCCCGGGCGGTGGGTGTCTCTGGAGAAGGGAGCACGGCCTGGATGGTGGGAGTCTCTGGAGAAGTGAGCACGGCCTGGGTTGGGGGGGTCTCTGGAGAAGGGAGCACGGCCAGGGCAGTGGTGGTCTCTGGAGAAGAGAGCACGGCCTGGGTGGTGGGTGGTGGGGGTCTCTGGAGAAGGGAGCACGGCCTGGGAGGTGGGGGTCTCTGGAGAAGGGAGCACGGCCTGGGTGCTGGGGGTCTCTGGAGAAGGGAGCACGGCCTGGGTGGTTGGGGTCTCTGGAGAAGGGAGCACGGCCTGGGTGGTGGGGGTCTCTGCAGCACGGCCTGGGTGGTGGGTGTCTCTGGAGAAGTGAGCACGCCCTGGGTTGGGGGGGTCTCTGGAGAAGGGAGCACGGCCAGGGCAGTGGTGGTCGCTGGAGAAGAGAGCACGGCCTGGGTGGTGGGGGTCTCTGGAGAAGAGCACGGCCTGGGTGGTGGGGATCTCTGGAGAAGGGAGAACGGCCTGGGTGGTGTGGGTCTCTGGAGAAGGGAGTACGGCCTGTGTGGTGGGGGTCTCTGGAGAAGGGAGTACGGCCTGGGTGGTGGGGGTCTCTGGAGAAGGGAGCACGGCCTGGGTGGTGGGTGGAGGGGGTCTCTGGAGAAGGGAGCACTGCCAAGGTGTTGGGGGTCTCTGGAGAAGAGAGCACGGCCTGGGTGGTGGGGGTCTCTGGAGAAGGGAGCACGGCCTGGGTGGTGGGGATCTCTGGAGAAGAGAGCACGGCCTGGGCAGTGGTGGTCTCTGGAGAAGGGAGCACGGCCTGGGTGGTGGGGTTCTCTGGAGAAGGGAGCACGTCCTGGGTGGTGGGGGTCTCTGGAGAAGGGAGCACGGCCTGGGTGTTGGGGGTCTCTGGAGAAGGGAGCACGGCCTGGGTGGTGGAGATCTCTGGAGAAGGGAGCACGGCCTGGGTGGTGGGGATCTCTGGAGAAGGGAGCACGGCCTGGGTGGTGGGGGTCTCTGAAGAAGGGAGCACGGCCTGGGTGGTGGGGATCTCTAGAGAAGAGAGCACGGCCCGGCAGTGGGTGTCTCTGGAGAAGAGAGCACGGCTTGGGTGGTGGGGGTCTCTGGAGAAGAGAGAATGGCCTGGGTGGTGGGGATCTCTGGAGAAGGGAGCACGTCCTGGGCGGTGGGGGTCCGTGGAGAAGGGAGCACGGCCTGGGTGGTGGGGATCTCTAGAGAAGAGAGCACGGCCTGGGTGGTGGGGATCTCTGGAGAAGGGAGTACGGCCTGTGTGGTGGGGGTCTCTGGAGAAGGGAGCACGGCCTGGGTGGAGGGGGTCTCTGGAGAAGGGAGCATGGTCTGTGTGGTGGGGGTCTCTGGAGAAGGGAGTACGGCCTGGGTGGTGGGGGTTTCTGGAGAAGGGAGCACGGCCTGGGTGGTGGGTGGTGGGGGTCTCTGGAGAAGGGAGCACGGCCTGGGTGGTGGGGGTCTCTGGAGAAGGGAGCACGGCCTGGGTGGTGGGGTTCTCTGGAGAAGAGAGCACGGTCTGGGCGGTGGGGATCTCTGGAGAATAGAGCACGGCCTGGGAGGTGGGGGTCACTGGAGAAGGGAGCACGGACTGGGTGCTCGGGGTCTCTGTAGAAGGGAGCACGGCCTGGGCGGTGGGGGTCTCTGGAGAAGAGAGCACGGCCTGGGTGGTGGGGATCTCTGGAGAAGGGAGCACGGCCTGGGTGGTGGGGTTCTCTGGAGAAGAGAGCACGGTCTGGGCGGTGGGGATCTCTGGAGAAGAGAGCACGGCCTGGGAGGTGGGGGTCTCTGGAGAAGGGAGCACGGCCTGGGTGCTGGGGGTCTCTGGAGAAGGGAGCACGGCCTGGGTGGTTGGGGTCTCTGGAGAAGGGAGCACGGCCTGGGTGGTGGGTGGAGGGGGTCTCTGGAGAAGGGAGCACTGCCTGGGTGTTCGGGGTCTCTAGAGAAGAGAGCACGGCCCGGGCGGTGGGTGTCTCTGGAGAAGGGAGCACGGCCTGGGTGGTGGGGGTCTCTGGAGAAGGGAGCACGGCCTGGGTGGTGGGGGTCTCTGGAGAAGGGAGCACGGCCTGGGTGGTGGGGGTCTCTGGAGAAGGGAGCACGGCCTCGGTGGTGGGGGTCTCTGGAGAAGGGAGCACGGCCTGGGTTGATAAGGGTGATAAGCAGAGAAGATTGGGGGGGGTGTACTTCTGCACTAAATTCCTCTACAACCTGCGGAAAATCCCGACATCCTGTCCCTGCGGGGGGGTCTGGGTCGCCAGGTCAGGAAGGACACCTCCCCCACTTCCCCAGCCCGATATCTCCACACCGAACTGACCTCTGCCTGGGAGGGCCTGGCTCTGACGTCAGGCTCCCCAGGGTCTGGGACAACTGGGGCTGTCAGGTGTCCGAGGGCTGCAGCCCCGGCTATATCGAGTCCGTGACTTCTCCAGCAACCTTCTCCCGCAATGTCACACGTGGCTCCCGTCTCGAATGACAGACCCATTATTAGCCGCCTGGCCTTGGGCAAACACGCTCTGTCTGCATTGACAGAGACCGCCTCCACCTCCACATTTGCTCTTTGGCTTCCCCTTTCAGCATCTCCCCAAGGGGACAAGCCCACTACGCGAGGCCCCTTCAAGCCACGGCCCACGCAGTCGCGATGGAACTGCGGGAAACTCCAGTCGTGCGGGAGGTGGGCGGAGGGGCAAGATAGTCCTCGTGGCAGAACACTACTCCAGTGTCCACCAGACCATTCAGAAGGAATGGACAAACGCACATGGATCTGACTGCCTGCCATTCCGAAGGATGCTTTTTCCAACTCACTGTACTGTAACTCTGTTAGTATTCAAACTGTAACTCAGCAACTGACACGCCAGTCCAACAGGGATAAAAACGCACACTCTTCACAGTGACACGGAAAAACCCCACACTCTTCAGAGTGACACCGACACTCCCCTCACTGTGACACCGACACTCCCCACACCTCTCACTGTGACACTGACACACCCCTCACCGTGACACTGACACACCACACACCACTCACTGTGACACTGACACTCCCCACACCCTTCACCGTGACACCGACACACCCCACACCACTCACTGTGACACCGACACTCCCCACACCCTTCACTGTGACACTGACACACCATACACCACTCACTGTGACACTGACACTCCCCACACCCTTCACCGTGACACTGACACACCCCACACCACTCACTGTGACACTGACACTTCCCACACCCTTCACCGTGACACTGACACACCCCACACCACTCACTGTGACACTGACACTCCCCACACCCTTCATCGTGACACTGACACACCCCACACCACTCACTGTGACACCGACACTCCCCACACCCTTCACCGTGACACTGACACACCCCACACCCCTCACTGTGACACCGACACAACCCACACCACTCACTGTGACACTGACACACCCCACTCCCCTCACTGTGACACCGACACTCCCCACACCTCTCACTGTGACACTGACACACCCCTCACCGTGACACTGACACACCACACACCACTCACTGTGACACTGACACTCCCCACACCCTTCACCGTGACACCGACACACCCCACACCACTCACTGTGACACCGACACTCCCCACACCCTTCACTGTGACACTGACACACCATACACCACTCACTGTGACACTGACACTCCCCACACCCTTCACCGTGACACTGACACACCCCACACCACTCACTGTGACACTGACACTTCCCACACCCTTCACCGTGACACTGACACACCCCACACCACTCACTGTGACACTGACACTCCCCACACCCTTCATCGTGACACTGACACACCCCACACCACTCACTGTGACACTGACACTCCCCACACCCCTCACTGTGACACTGACACTCCCCACACCCTTCACTGTGACACTGACACACCCCACACCCCTCACTGTGACACCGACACACCCCTCACCCCTCACTGTGACACCGACACTCCCCACACCCCCCACTGTGACACTGACACAACCCACACCACTCACTGTGACACCGACACTCCCCACACCCTTCACCGTGACACTGACACACCCCACACCCCTCACTGTGACACCGACACAACCCACACCACTCACTGTGACACTGACACACCCCACTCCCCTCACTGTGACACTGACACACCCCACACCCTTCACCGTGACACTGACACACCCCACACCCCTCACTGTGACACTGACACTCTCCACACCCCTCACTGTGACAGACACACCCCACACCCCTCACTGTGACACCGACACTCCCCACACCCTTCACCGTGACACTGACACACCCCACACCTCTCACTGTAACACCGACACAACCCACACCCCTCACTGTGACACTGACACTCCCCACACCCCTCACCGTGACACTGACACACCCCACACCACTCACTGTGACACTGACACTCTCCAAACCCTTCACTGTGACACTGACACATCCCACACCACTCACTGTGACACCGACACTCCCCACACCCCTCACTGTGACACTGACACTCCCCACACCCCTCACTGTGACACTGACACACCCCACACCCCTCACTGTGACACTGACACACCCCACACCACTCACTGTGACACTGACACTCCCCACACCCCTCACTGTGACACTGACACACCCCACACCCCTCACTGTGACACTGACACACCCCACACCACTCACTGTGACACTGACACTCTCCAAACCCTTCACCGTGACACTGACACACCCCACACCCCTCACTGTGACACCGACACACCCCACACCCTTCACTGTGACACTGACACACCCCACACCCCTCACTGTGACACTGACACTCTCCAAACCCTTCACTGTGACACTGACACACCCCACACCACTCACTGTGACACTGACACTCCCCACACCCCTCACTGTGACACTGACACACCCCACACCCCTCACTGTGACACTGACACTCCCCAAACCCCTCACTGTAACACCGACACTCCCCATCCCCTCACTGTGACACTGACACTCCCCACACCCCTCACTGTGACACTGACACTCCCCAAACCCCTCACTGTAACACCGACACTCCCCATCCCCTCACTGTGACACTGACACACCCCACACCACTCACTGTGACACTGACACTCCCCACACCCCTCACCGTGACACTGACACACCCCACACCCCTCACTGTGACACAGACAGACCTCACACCCCTCACTGTGACACCGACACACCCCACTCCCCTCACCGTGACACTGACACACCCCACACCCCTCACTGTGACACCGACATGCCCCACACCACTCACTGTGACACCGACACTCCACACACCCCTCAATGTGACACTGACACACACCACACCAGTCACTGTGACATCGACACACCCCACACCCCTCACTGTGACACTGACACCCCTCACTGTGACACCGACACACCACACAACCCTCACTGTGACACTGACACACTCCTCACCCCTCACTGTAACACTGACACTCTCCAAACCCCTCAGTGACACTGAAACACTACACACCAGTCACTGTGACATCGACACACCCCACACCCCTCACTGTGACACTGACACCCCTCACTGTGACACTGACACTCTGCACACCCCTCACTGTGACACCGACACACCACACAACCCTCACTGTGACACTGACACACTCCTCACCCCTCACTGTAACACTGACACTCTCCAAACCCCTCAGTGACACTGAAACACTACACACCAGTCACTGTGACACTGACACACCCCTCACCGCTCACTGTGACACTGACACTCTCCACATCCATCAGCGTGACACCAACACACTCCACTCCACACACTGTGACATTGACACACCCCACACCCCTCACCGTGACACCGACACACTCCACACCCCTCACTGGGACATTGAGACACCACACACCCCTCACTGTGACACTGACACTCCCCACTCCCCTCACTGTGACATTGACACTCTCCACACCCCTCACCGTGACACTGACACTCTCCACACCCCTCACCGTGACACTGACACACCCCACACCCCTCACTGCGACACAAACACTCCCCACTAACCTCACTCTGACACCGACATTCTCCACACCCCTCACCGTTACATTGACACATCCCACATCCCTCAGTGTGACAGGGACACACAACACTCCCTTAACTGTCACATAGGCACAACCCACTCCCCTCACTGTGACACTGACACACCCCAAACCCCTCACTGTGACACCAACACACCCCACACCCCTCAGTGTGATACCGACACACCCCTCACCGTTACATTGACACATTCCACACACCTCACTGTGACACCGACACACCACACCCCTCACCGTGACACCGACACATTCCAGACCCCTCACTGTGAAACAGACACACCACACCCCTCACCGTGACACCGAGAGACCCCACACTGCTCACTATGACACAGACACTCCCCACACCCCTCACTGTGACACTGACACACCGCACACCCCTCACTGTAACACCGACAGACCCCACACCCCTCACTATGACACTGTCACTGTCTACACTCATCACTGTGATACTGGCACACCCCACACCCACCACTGTGACACCGACATGCCCCACACCCCTCACTGTGACACTGACACACCCCTCACTGTGACACCGACACTCCCCACACCCCTCACAGTGACACTGACACTCCCCACACACCTCACTGTTACACCGACACACCCCTCACCCCTCACTGTGACACTGACACTCCCCATCCCCTCACCGTGACACCGACATGTCCCACACCACTCACTGTGACACCGACACACTCCACACCCCTCACTGTGACACTGACACCCTGCGCACCCCTCACTGTGACACTGACACACCCCTCACCCCTCACAGTGACACCGACACACCTCACATCCCTCACAGTGACACTGACACTCTACACACCATGCACTGTGACATTGACACACCCCACACACCTCACTGTGACATTGACACACCCCACTCCCCTCACTGTGACACCGACACACCACACCCCTCACAGTGACACCGACAGACCACACAACACTCACTATGACACTGACACACCCCACAACCCTCACTGTGACACTGACACCCTGCGCAGCCCTCACTGTGACATTGACACACCCCACACCCTCACTGCGACACTGACACTCTACACACCCCTCACCGTGACACCGACACACCACACCCCTCACCGTGACACCAACAGAACCCACACAGCTCACTATGACACTGACACTCCCCTCGCCCCTCACTGCGACACTGACACACCCCTAACCCCTCACTGTCACACTGACACTTTCCACACCCATCACCATGACACCGACACACTCCACTCCTCACTCTGTGACATGGACAAACCCCACACCCCTCACTGTGACATTGACACACCCCACACCCCTCAGAGTGACACTGACACTCCCCACACCCCTCACCGTTACATTGACACATCCCACATCCCTCAGTGTGACAGGGACACACCCCACACCCCTCACTGTGACACTGACACACCCCAAACCCCTCACTGTGACACAGACAGACCTCACACCCCTAACTGAGACGCCATCACAGCCCACACCCCTCACTGTGATACTGACAAACCCCACACCCCTCACTGTGATACTGACAAACCCCACACACCTCACTGTGACACCAACACACCCCACACCCCTCAGTGTGACACCGACACACCCCACACCCCTCACTGTGACACCAACACACCCCTCACCCTCACTGTGACATTGACACACCCCACACCACTCACTGTGACACCAACACACCCCTCACCATTACACTGACACATTCCACACACCTCACTGTGACACCGACACACCACACCCCTCACCGTGACACCGACACATTCCAGACCCCTCACTGTGAAACAGACACACCACACCCCTCACCGTGACACCGAGAGACCCCACACTGCTCACTATGACACAGACACTCCCCACACCCCTCACTGTGACACTGACACACCCCTCAACCCTCACAGTGACACAGACAAATCTCACACCACTAACTGAGACACCATCACAGCACAAACCCCTCACTGTGATACTGACAATGCCGACACCCCTCACTGTGACACCAACACACCCCACACCCCTCAGTGTGACATCGACACACCACACCCCTCACTGTGACACCAACACACCCCACACCCCTCAGTGTGACACCAACACACCCCACACCACTCACTGTGACACCAACACACCCCTCACCGTTACACTGACAAATTCCAGACCCCTCACTGTGAAACGGACACACCACACCCCTCACCGTGACACCATCACACCCCACACCCCTCAGTGTGACACCGACACACCACACCCCTCACTGTGAAACCAACAGAACCCACACAGCTCACTATGACACTGACACTCCCCTCACCCCTCACTGTGACTCTGACACACACCACACCCCTCACCGTGACACCAATAGACCCAACACCCCTCACCGTGACACCAACACACCCCACACCCCTCAGTGTGACACCAACACACGACACCCCTCACCGTGACACCAACAGAACCCACACAGCTCACTATGACACTGACACACCCCACACCCCTCACTGTGACACTGGCACACCCCTCGCCCCTCACTGTGACACTGCAACCTGCACAGCCCTCACTGTGACACTGACACACCCCTAACCCCTCACTGTGACACTGACACTGTCCACACCCATCACCATGACACCGACACACTCCACTCCTCACTCTGAGACATGGACAAACCCCACACCCCTCACTGTGACATTGACACACCCCACTCCCCTCACTGTGACACTGACACACCACACACCCCTCACAGTGACACTGACACTCCCCACACCTCTCACTGTGACACTGACACATCCCACACATCTCAGTGACACTGACACTCCCCACTCCCCTCAGCGTGACACTGACACAACCCACACCCCTCAGCGTGACACTGACACTCTCCACACCTCTCACTGTGACACCATCACACCACACACCCCTCACTGTGACACTGACACACCCCTCACCCCTCAGTGACACAGACACACCTCACACCCCTCACTGTGACATTGACACACCCCACTCCCCTCACTGTGACACTGACACACCCCTCACCCCTCACTGTGACACTGACACACCCCACACCCCTCACTGTGACACTGACACACCCCTCACCCCTCAGTGACACAGACACACCTCACACCCCTCACTGTGACATTGACACACCCCACTCCCCTCACTGTGACACTGACACACCCCTCACCCCTCACTGTGACACTGACACACCCCACACCCCTCACTGTGACACTGACACACCCCTCACCCCTCAGTGACACAGACACACCTCACACCCCTAACTGAGACACCATCAGAGCCCAAACCCCTCACTGTGATACTGACAAAGCCGACACACCTCACTGTGACACCAACACACCCCACACCCCTCAGTGTGACACCGACACACCCCACACCCCTCACTGTGACACCGACACACCCCACACCCCTCACTGTGACACCAACAGAACCCACACAGCTCACTATGACACTGACAATCCCCTCGCCCCTCACTGTGAAACTGACACCCTGCGCAGCCCTCACTGTGACACCGACACATCACACACCCTGACTGCGACACTGACACACCCCTCACCCCTCACTGTGACACCGACACACCCCACCCCTCACAGTGACAGACACACCTCACACCCGCACTGCGAAACTGACACTCTGCACACCCCTCACTGTGACACCGACACTCCCCACACCCCTCACAGTGACACTGACACTCCCCACACACGTCACTGTTACACCGACATACCCCTCACCCCTCACTGTGACACTGACACTCCCCACACCCCTCACTGTGACACTGACACACCACACACCCCTCAAGGTGACATTGACACCCCCCACATGCTCACTGTGACACAGACACACCCAACACTCCTCACTGTAACACCGACAGACCTCACACCCCTCACTATGACACTGACACTCTCCACACTCATCACTGTGACACCGACCCACTCCACTCCACTCACTGTGACACTGACACACCCCACACCTCTCACTGTGACAATGACATCCCCCACAAGCTCACTGTGACACAGACACACTCCACAACCCCCACTGTGACACCGACATGCCCCACACCCCTCACTGTGACACTGACACTTCCCACACCCCCCACTGTGACACCGACATGTCCCACACCCCTCACGGTGACACCAACATACCACACACCCCTCACCGTTACATTGACACACCCCACATCCCTCAGTGTGACAGGGCACACCCCACACACCTCACTGTGACACAGACACACTCCACACCCCCCACTGTGACACCGACATGTCCCACACACCTCACGGTGACACTGACACTTCCCACACCCCCCACTGTGACACCGACACACCCCACACCCCTCACTGTGACACCGACACACCCCACACCCCCCACTGTTACACCGTCATGCCCCACACCCCTCACTGTGACACTGACACTTCCCACACCCACCACTGTGACACCGACATGCGCCACACCCCTCACTGTGACACTGACACTTCCCACACCCCCCACTGTTACACCGTCATGCCCCACACCCCTCACTGTGACACTGACACTTCCCACACCCCCCACTGTTACACCGACATGTCCCACACCCCTCACGGTGACACCAACATACCACACACCCCTCACCGTTACATTGACACACCCCACATCCCTCAGTGTGACAGAGCACACCCCACACACCTCACTGTGACATTGACACTCCCCACACCCCTCACAGTGACACCGACACACCCGACACCCTCACTGTGACACCATAACACCCCACACCCCTCACCATGACACTGACACACCCCACACTGAGACACCGACAAATCACACACCCCTCACTGTCACACCAACATTACCCACACCTCAGTGTGACAATGACGCACCCCTCACGCTTTCTGTGACACTGACACACCCCACACCCCTCACTGTGACACTGACACACCCCACACCCCTGACTGTGACATTGACACACCACACACCCCTCACTGTGTCACTGACACATCCCACACCCTGCACCATGACACTGACACTCTCCGCACTCCTCACTGTGACACTGACACACCCCACACCCATCACTGTGACACTGACACTCCCCACACACCTCACTGTTACACTGACACACACCTCACCCTCACCGTGACACCGACACACCCCACACTGAGACTCCGACAGATCCCACACCCCTCACTGTGACACCAACATGCCCCACACCCCTCACTATGACACTGACACTCTCCACACTCATCACTGTGACACTGACACACCCCACACCCCTCACTGTGACACCGACCCACTCCACTCCACTCACCGTGACACTGACACACCCCTCACCCTCACTGTGACACTGACACACCCCACACCTCTCACTGTGACACTGACACCCCCCACACACCCCACTGTGACACCGACATGCCCCACACCCCTCACTGTGACACTGACCCACCCCACACCCGACTGTGACACCGACACTCCCCATCCCCTCACTGTGACACCAACATACCACACACCTCTCACTGTGACACTGACACTCTCCAAACCGCTCAACATGACACTGACACAACCCACACCTCTCACTGTGACACCATCACACCCCACACCCCTCACTGTGACAGCGACACACCCCACACCCCTCACTATGACACTGACACTCTCCACACCCCTCACTGTAACACCGACATGCCCCACACCCCTCACTATGACACTGACACTTCCCACACCCCCCACTGTGACACCGACCCACTCCACTCCACTCACTGTGACACTGACACACCCGACACCCCTCACTTTGACACTGACACACCCCACACCCCTCACTGTGACACCGACATGCCCCACACCCCTCACTGTGACACTGACACTCCCCACACACCTCACTGTGACACCGACATGCCCCACACCCCTCACTGTGACACTGACACTTCCCACACCCACCAATGTGACACCGACATGCCCCACACCCCTCACTGTGACACTGACACTTCCCACACCCCCCACTGTGACACCGACATGCCCCACACCCCTCACTGTGACACTGACACTTCCCACACCCCCCACTGTTACACCGTCATGCCCCACACCCCTCACTGTGACACTGACACTTCCCACACCCCTCACTGTGACACCGACATGCCCCACACCCCTCACTGTGACACTGACACTTCCCACACCCCCCACTGTGACACCGACATGTCCCACACCCCTCACGGTGACACCAACATACCACACACCCCTCACCGTTACATTGACACACCCCACATCCCTCAGTGTGACAGGGCACACCCCACACACCTCACTGTGACATTGACACTCCCCACACCCCTCACTGTGACACCGACACACCTCACACCCCTCACTGTGACACCGACATGCCCCACACCACTCACTGTGACAGACACACCCCACACCCTCACTGTGACACTGACTCACCCCACACCCCTCACCATGACACTGACACACCCCACACTGAGACACCGACAAATCACACACCCCTCACTGTCACACCAACATTACCCACACCTCAGTGTGACAATGACGCACCCCTCACGCTTTCTGTGACACTGACACTCTCCACACCCCTCACTGTGACACTGACACAACACACACCCCTGACTGTGACATTGACACACCACACACCCCTCACTGTGTCACTGACACACCCCACACCCTGCACCATGACACTGACACTCTCCGCACTCCTCACTGTGACACTGACACACCCCACACCCATCACTGTGACACTGACACTCCCCACACACCTCACTGTTACACTGACACACACCTCACCCTCACCGTGACATTGTCACACCCCACACTGTGACACCGACAGATCCCACACCCCTCACTGTGACACCAACATGCCCCACACCCCTCACTATGACACTGACACTCTCCACACCCCTCACTGTAACAACGACATGTCCCACACACCTCATGGTGACACTGACACTTCCCACACCACCCACTGTGACACCGACACACCCCACACCCCTCACTGTGACACCGACACTTCCCACACCCCCCACTGTTACACCGTCATGCCCCACACCCCTCACTGTGACACTGACACTTCCCACACCCACCACTGTGACACCGACATGCGCCACACCCCTCACTGTGACACTGACACTTCCCACACCCCCCACTGTGACACCGGCATGCCCCACGCCCCTCACTGTGACACTGACACTTCCCACACCCCCCACTGTTACACCGTCATGCCCCACGCCCCTCACGGTGACACCAACATACCACACACCCCTCACCGTTACATTGACACACCCCACATCCCTCAGTGTGACAGGGCACACCCCACACACCTCACTGTGACACTGACACTCCCCACACCCCTCACTGTGACACCGACATGCCCCACACCCCTCACAGTGACACTGACACTTCCCACACCCCCCACTGTGACACCGACATGCCCCATACCCCTCACGGTGACACTGACACTTCCCACACCCCTCACTGTGACACAGACACACTCCACACCCCCCACTGTGACACCGACATGTCCCACACCCCTCACTGTGACACCGACACTTCCCACACCCCCTCTGTTACACCGTCATGCCCCACACCCCTCACTGTGACACCGACACACCCCACACCCCTCACTGTGACACCGACACTTCCCACACCCCCTCTGTTACACCGTCATGCCCCACACCCCTCACTGTGACACCGACACTTCCCACACCCCCTCTGTTACACCGTCATGCCCCACACCCCTCACTGTGACACCGACACACCCCACACCCCTCACTGTGACACCGACATGCGCCACACCCCTCACTGTGACACTGACACTTCCCACACCCCCCACTGTGACACCGGCATGCCCCACGCCCCTCACTGTGACACTGACACTTCCCACACCCCCCACTGTTACACCGTCATGCCCCACACCCCTCACTGTGACACTGACACTTCCCACACCCCCCACTGTGACACCGACATGTCCCACACCCCTCACGGTGCCACCAACATACCACACACCCCTCACCGTTACATTGACACACCCCACATCCCTCAGTGTGACAGGGCACACCCCACACCCCACACTGTGACACCGACAGATCCCACACCCCTCACTGTGACACCAACATGCCCCACACCCCTCACTATGACACTGACACTCTCCACACCCCTCACTGTAACACCGACATGTCCCACACACCTCACGGTGACACTGACACTTCCCACACCCCCCACTGTTACACCGTCATGCCCCACACCCCTCACTGTGACACTGACACTTCCCACACCCACCACTGTGACACCGACATGCGCCACACCCCTCACTGTGACACTGACACTTCCCACACCCCCCACTGTGACACCGACACACCCCACACCCCTCACTGTGACACCGACACTTCCCACACCCCCTCTGTTACACCATCATGCCCCACACCCCTCACTGTGACACTGACACTTCCCACACCCACCACTGTGACACCGACATGTCCCACACCCCTCACGGTGACACCAACATACCACACACCCCTCACCGTTACATTGACACACCCCACATCCCTCAGTGTGACAGGGCACACCCCACACACCTCACTGTGACATTGACACTCCCCACACCCCTCACTGTGACACCGACACACCTCACACCCCTCACTGTGACACCGACACACCCGACACCCCTCACCATGACACTGACAATCTCCACACCACTCACTGTGACACCGACACACCTCACACCCCTCACTGTGACACCGACACACCCGACACCCCTCACCATGACACTGACAATCTCCACACCCCTCACTGTGACACCGACACACCCGACACCCTCACTGTGACACTGACTCACCCCACACCCCTCACCATGACACTGACAATCTCCACACCACTCACTGTGACACCGACACACCACACACCCCTCACTGTGACACCGACACACCCCACACCCCTCACCATGACACTGACAATCTCCACACCACTCACTGTGACACCGACACACCACACACCCCTCACTGTGACACTGACTCACCCCACACCCCTCACCATGACACTGACAATCTCCACACCACTCACTGTGACACCGACACACCCCACGCCTCTCACTGTGACACCGACACACCACACACCCCTCACTGTGACATTGACACACCCCACACCCCTCACCGTGACACCGACACACTCCACACCCCTCACTGGGACATTGAGACACCACACACCCCTCACTGTGACACTGACACTCCCCACTCCCCTCACTGTGACATTGACACTCTCCACACCCCTCACCGTGACACTGACACTCTCCACACCCCTCACCGTGACACTGACACACCCCACACCCCTCACTGCGACACAAACACTCCCCACTAACCTCACTCTGACACCGACATTCTCCACACCCCTCACCGTTACATTGACACATCCCACATCCCTCAGTGTGACAGGGACACACAACACTCCCTTAACTGTCACATAGGCACAACCCACTCCCCTCACTGTGACACTGACACACCCCAAACCCCTCACTGTGACACCAACACACCCCTCACCGTTACATTGACACATTCCACACACCTCACTGTGACACCGACACACCACACCCCTCACCGTGACACCGACACATTCCAGACCCCTCACTGTGAAACAGACACACCACACCCCTCACCGTGACACCGAGAGACCCCACACTGCTCACTATGACACAGACACTCCCCACACCCCTCACTGTGACACTGACACACCGCACACCCCTCACTGTAACACCGACAGACCCCACACCCCTCACTATGAGACTGTCACTGTCTACACTCATCACTGTGATACTGGCACACCCCACACCCACCACTGTGACACCGACATGCCCCACACCCCTCACTGTGACACTGACACACCCCTCACTGTGACACCGACACTCCCCACACCCCTCACAGTGACACTGACACTCCCCACACACCTCACTGTTACACCGACACACCCCTCACCCCTCACTGTGACACTGACACCCTGCGCACCCCTCACTGTGACACTGACACACCCCTCACCCCTCACAGTGACACCGACACACCTCACATCCCTCACAGTGACACTGACACTCTACACACCATGCACTGTGACATTGACACACCCCACACACCTCACTGTGACATTGACACACCCCACTCCCCTCACTGTGACACCGACACACCACACCCCTCACAGTGACACCGACAGACCACACAACACTCACTATGACACTGACACACCCCACAACCCTCACTGTGACACTGACACCCTGCGCAGCCCTCACTGTGACATTGACACACCCCACACCCTCACTGCGACACTGACACTCTACACACCCCTCACCGTGACACCGACACACCACACCCCTCACCGTGACACCAACAGAACCCACACAGCTCACTATGACACTGACACTCCCCTCGCCCCTCACTGCGACACTGACACACCCCTAACCCCTCACTGTCACACTGACACTTTCCACACCCATCACCATGACACCGACACACTCCACTCCTCACTCTGTGACATGGACAAACCCCACACCCCTCACTGTGACATTGACACACCCCACACCCCTCAGAGTGACACTGACACTCCCCACACCCCTCACCGTTACATTGACACATCCCACATCCCTCAGTGTGACAGGGACACACCCCACACCCCTCACTGTGACACTGACACACCCCAAACCCCTCACTGTGACACAGACAGACCTCACACCCCTAACTGAGACGCCATCACAGCCCACACCCCTCACTGTGATACTGACAAACCCCACACCCCTCACTGTGATACTGACAAACCCCACACACCTCACTGTGACACCAACACACCCCACACCCCTCAGTGTGACACCGACACACCCCACACCCCTCACTGTGACACCAACACACCCCTCACCCTCACTGTGACATTGACACACCCCACACCACTCACTGTGACACCAACACACCCCTCACCATTACACTGACACATTCCACACACCTCACTGTGACATCGACACACCACACCCCTCACCGTGACACCGACACATTCCAGACCCCTCACTGTGAAACAGACACACCACACCCCTCACCGTGACACCGAGAGACCCCACACTGCTCACTATGACACAGACACTCCCCACACCCCTCACTGTGACACTGACACACCCCTCAACCCTCACAGTGACACAGACAAATCTCACACCACTAACTGAGACACCATCACAGCACAAACCCCTCACTGTGATACTGACAATGCCGACACCCCTCACTGTGACACCAACACACCCCACACCCCTCAGTGTGACATCGACACACCACACCCCTCACTGTGACACCAACACACCCCACACCCCTCAGTGTGACACCAACACACCCCACACCACTCACTGTGACACCAACACACCCCTCACCGTTACACTGACAAATTCCAGACCCCTCACTGTGAAACGGACACACCACACCCCTCACCGTGACACCATCACACCCCACACCCCTCAGTGTGACACCGACACACCACACCCCTCACTGTGAAACCAACAGAACCCACACAGCTCACTATGACACTGACACTCCCCTCACCCCTCACTGTGACTCTGACACACACCACACCCCTCACCGTGACACCAATAGACCCAACACCCCTCACCGTGACACCAACACACCCCACACCCCTCAGTGTGACACCAACACACGACACCCCTCACCGTGACACCAACAGAACCCACACAGCTCACTATGACACTGACACACCCCACACCCCTCACTGTGACACTGGCACACCCCTCGCCCCTCACTGTGACACTGCAACCTGCACAGCCCTCACTGTGACACTGACACACCCCTAACCCCTCACTGTGACACTGACACTGTCCACACCCATCACCATGACACCGACACACTCCACTCCTCACTCTGAGACATGGACAAACCCCACACCCCTCACTGTGACATTGACACACCCCACTCCCCTCACTGTGACACTGACACACCACACACCCCTCACAGTGACACTGACACTCCCCACACCTCTCACTGTGACACTGACACATCCCACACATCTCAGTGACACTGACACTCCCCACTCCCCTCAGCGTGACACTGACACAACCCACACCCCTCAGCGTGACACTGACACTCTCCACACCTCTCACTGTGACACCATCACACCACACACCCCTCACTGTGACACTGACACACCCCTCACCCCTCAGTGACACAGACACACCTCACACCCCTCACTGTGACATTGACACACCCCACTCCCCTCACTGTGACACTGACACACCCCTCACCCCTCACTGTGACACTGACACACCCCACACCCCTCACTGTGACACTGACACACCCCTCACCCCTCAGTGACACAGACACACCTCACACCCCTAACTGAGACACCATCAGAGCCCAAACCCCTCACTGTGATACTGACAAAGCCGACACACCTCACTGTGACACCAACACACCCCACACCCCTCAGTGTGACACCGACACACCCCACACCCCTCACTGTGACACCGACACACCCCACACCCCTCACTGTGACACCAACAGAACCCACACAGCTCACTATGACACTGACAATCCCCTCGCCCCTCACTGTGAAACTGACACCCTGCGCAGCCCTCACTGTGACACCGACACATCACACACCCTGACTGCGACACTGACACACCCCTCACCCCTCACTGTGACACCGACACACCCCACCCCTCACAGTGACAGACACACCTCACACCCGCACTGCGAAACTGACACTCTGCACACCCCTCACTGTGACACCGACACTCCCCACACCCCTCACAGTGACACTGACACTCCCCACACACGTCACTGTTACACCGACATACCCCTCACCCCTCACTGTGACACTGACACTCCCCACACCCCTCACTGTGACACTGACACACCACACACCCCTCAAGGTGACATTGACACCCCCCACATGCTCACTGTGACACAGACACACCCAACACTCCTCACTGTAACACCGACAGACCTCACACCCCTCACTATGACACTGACACTCTCCACACTCATCACTGTGACACCGACCCACTCCACTCCACTCACTGTGACACTGACACACCCCACACCTCTCACTGTGACAATGACACCCCCCACAAGCTCACTGTGACACAGACACACTCCACAACCCCCACTGTGACACCGACATGCCCCACACCCCTCACTGTGACACTGACACTTCCCACACCCCCCACTGTGACACCGACATGTCCCACACCCCTCACGGTGACACCAACATACCACACACCCCTCACCGTTACATTGACACACCCCACATCCCTCAGTGTGACAGGGCACACCCCACACACCTCACTGTGACACAGACACACTCCACACCCCCCACTGTGACACCGACATGTCCCACACACCTCACGGTGACACTGACACTTCCCACACCCCCCACTGTGACACCGACACACCCCACACCCCTCACTGTGACACCGACACACCCCACACCCCCCACTGTTACACCGTCATGCCCCACACCCCTCACTGTGACACTGACACTTCCCACACCCACCACTGTGACACCGACATGCGCCACACCCCTCACTGTGACACTGACACTTCCCACACCCCCCACTGTTACACCGTCATGCCCCACACCCCTCACTGTGACACTGACACTTCCCACACCCCCCACTGTTACACCGACATGTCCCACACCCCTCACGGTGACACCAACATACCACACACCCCTCACCGTTACATTGACACACCCCACATCCCTCAGTGTGACAGAGCACACCCCACACACCTCACTGTGACATTGACACTCCCCACACCCCTCACAGTGACACCGACACACCCGACACCCTCACTGTGACACCATAACACCCCACACCCCTCACCATGACACTGACACACCCCACACTGAGACACCGACAAATCACACACCCCTCACTGTCACACCAACATTACCCACACCTCAGTGTGACAATGACGCACCCCTCACGCTTTCTGTGACACTGACACACCCCACACCCCTCACTGTGACACTGACACACCCCACACCCCTGACTGTGACATTGACACACCACACACCCCTCACTGTGTCACTGACACATCCCACACCCTGCACCATGACACTGACACTCTCCGCACTCCTCACTGTGACACTGACACACCCCACACCCATCACTGTGACACTGACACTCCCCACACACCTCACTGTTACACTGACACACACCTCACCCTCACCGTGACACCGACACACCCCACACTGAGACTCCGACAGATCCCACACCCCTCACTGTGACACCAACATGCCCCACACCCCTCACTATGACACTGACACTCTCCACACTCATCACTGTGACACTGACACACCCCACACCCCTCACTGTGACACCGACCCACTCCACTCCACTCACCGTGACACTGACACACCCCTCACCCTCACTGTGACACTGACACACCCCACACCTCTCACTGTGACACTGACACCCCCCACACACCCCACTGTGACACCGACATGCCCCACACCCCTCACTGTGACACTGACCCACCCCACACCCGACTGTGACACCGACACTCCCCATCCCCTCACTGTGACACCAACATACCACACACCTCTCACTGTGACACTGACACTCTCCAAACCGCTCAACATGACACTGACACAACCCACACCTCTCACTGTGACACCATCACACCCCACACCCCTCACTGTGACAGCGACACACCCCACACCCCTCACTATGACACTGACACTCTCCACACCCCTCACTGTAACACCGACATGCCCCACACCCCTCACTATGACACTGACACTTCCCACACCCCCCACTGTGACACCGACCCACTCCACTCCACTCACTGTGACACTGACACACCCGACACCCCTCACTTTGACACTGACACACCCCACACCCCTCACTGTGACACCGACATGCCCCACACCCCTCACTGTGACACTGACACTCCCCACACACCTCACTGTGACACCGACATGCCCCACACCCCTCACTGTGACACTGACACTTCCCACACCCACCAATGTGACACCGACATGCCCCACACCCCTCACTGTGACACTGACACTTCCCACACCCCCCACTGTGACACCGACATGCCCCACACCCCTCACTGTGACACTGACACTTCCCACACCCACCAATGTGACACCGACATGCCCCACATCCCTCACTGTGACACTGACACTTCCCACACCCCCCACTGTTACACCGTCATGCCCCACACCCCTCACTGTGACACTGACACTTCCCACACCCCTCACTGTGACACCGACATGCCCCACACCCCTCACTGTGACACTGACACTTCCCACACCCCCCACTGTGACACCGACATGTCCCACACCCCTCACGGTGACACCAACATACCACACACCCCTCACCGTTACATTGACACACCCCACATCCCTCAGTGTGACAGGGCACACCCCACACACCTCACTGTGACATTGACACTCCCCACACCCCTCACTGTGACACCGACACACCTCACACCCCTCACTGTGACACCGACATGCCCCACACCACTCACTGTGACAGACACACCCCACACCCTCACTGTGACACTGACTCACCCCACACCCCTCACCATGACACTGACACACCCCACACTGAGACACCGACAAATCACACACCCCTCACTGTCACACCAACATTACCCACACCTCAGTGTGACAATGACGCACCCCTCACGCTTTCTGTGACACTGACACTCTCCACACCCCTCACTGTGACACTGACACAACACACACCCCTGACTGTGACATTGACACACCACACACCCCTCACTGTGTCACTGACACACCCCACACCCTGCACCATGACACTGACACTCTCCGCACTCCTCACTGTGACACTGACACACCCCACACCCATCACTGTGACACTGACACTCCCCACACACCTCACTGTTACACTGACACACACCTCACCCTCACCGTGACATTGTCACACCCCACACTGTGACACCGACAGATCCCACACCCCTCACTGTGACACCAACATGCCCCACACCCCTCACTATGACACTGACACTCTCCACACCCCTCACTGTAACAACGACATGTCCCACACACCTCATGGTGACACTGACACTTCCCACACCACCCACTGTGACACCGACACACCCCACACCCCTCACTGTGACACCGACACTTCCCACACCCCCCACTGTTACACCGTCATGCCCCACACCCCTCACTGTGACACTGACACTTCCCACACCCACCACTGTGACACCGACATGCGCCACACCCCTCACTGTGACACTGACACTTCCCACACCCCCCACTGTGACACCGGCATGCCCCACGCCCCTCACTGTGACACTGACACTTCCCACACCCCCCACTGTTACACCGTCATGCCCCACGCCCCTCACGGTGACACCAACATACCACACACCCCTCACCGTTACATTGACACACCCCACATCCCTCAGTGTGACAGGGCACACCCCACACACCTCACTGTGACACTGACACTCCCCACACCCCTCACTGTGACACCGACATGCCCCACACCCCTCACAGTGACACTGACACTTCCCACACCCCCCACTGTGACACCGACATGCCCCATACCCCTCACGGTGACACTGACACTTCCCACACCCCTCACTGTGACACAGACACACTCCACACCCCCCACTGTGACACCGACATGTCCCACACACCTCACGGTGACACTGACACTTCCCACACCCCCCACTGTGACACCGACACACCCCACACCCCTCACTGTGACACCGACACTTCCCACACCCCCTCTGTTACACCGTCATGCCCCACACCCCTCACTGTGACACCGACACACCTCACACCCCTCACTGTGACACCGACATGCGCCACACCCCTCACTGTGACACTGACACTTCCCACACCCCCCACTGTGACACCGGCATGCCCCACGCCCCTCACTGTGACACTGACACTTCCCACACCCCCCACTGTTACACCGTCATGCCCCACACCCCTCACTGTGACACTGACACTTCCCACACCCCCCACTGTGACACCGACATGTCCCACACCCCTCACGGTGCCACCAACATACCACACACCCCTCACCGTTACATTGACACACCCCACATCCCTCAGTGTGACAGGGCACACCCCACACCCCACACTGTGACACCGACAGATCCCACACCCCTCACTGTGACACCAACATGCCCCACACCCCTCACTATGACACTGACACTCTCCACACCCCTCACTGTAACACCGACATGTCCCACACACCTCACGGTGACACTGACACTTCCCACACCCCCCACTGTTACACCGTCATGCCCCACACCCCTCACTGTGACACTGACACTTCCCACACCCCCCACTGTGACACCGACACACCCCACACCCCTCACTGTGACACCGACACTTCCCACACCCCCTCTGTTACACCGTCATGCCCCACACCCCTCACTGTGACACTGACACTTCCCACACCCACCACTGTGACACCGACATGCGCCACACCCCTCACTGTGACACTGACACTTCCCACACCCCCCACTGTGACACCGGCATGCCCCACGCCCCTCACTGTGACACTGACACTTCCCACACCCCCCACTGTTACACCGTCATGCCCCACACCCCTCACTGTGACACTGACACTTCCCACACCCCCCACTGTGACACCGACATGTCCCACACCCCTCACGGTGACACCAACATACCACACACCCCTCACCGTTACATTGACACACCCCACATCCCTCAGTGTGACAGGGCACACCCCACACACCTCACTGTGACATTGACACTCCCCACACCCCTCACTGTGACACCGACACACCTCACACCCCTCACTGTGACACCGACACACCCGACACCCCTCACCATGACACTGACAATCTCCACACCACTCACTGTGACACCGACACACCTCACACCCCTCACTGTGACACCGACACACCCGACACCCCTCACCATGACACTGACAATCTCCACACCCCTCACTGTGACACCGACACACCCGACACCCTCACTGTGACACTGACTCACCCCACACCCCTCACCATGACACTGACAATCTCCACACCACTCACTGTGACACCGACACACCACACACCCCTCACTGTGACACTGACTCACCCCACACCCCTCACCATGACACTGACAATCTCCACACCACTCACTGTGACACCGACACACCCCACGCCTCTCACTGTGACACCGACACACCACACACCCCTCACTGTGACACCGACACACCCCACACCCCTCACCATGACACTGACACACCCCACACTGAGACACCGACAAATCACACACCCCTCACTGTCACACCAACATTACCCACACCTCAGTGTGACAATGACGCACCCCTCACGCTTTCTGTGACACTGACACTCTCCACACCCCTCACTGTGACACTGACACAACACACACCCCTGACTGTGACATTGACACACCACACACCCCTCACTGTGTCACTGACACACCCCACACCCTGCACCGTGACACTGACACTCTCCACACTCCTCACTGTGACACTGACACACCCCACACCCATCACTGTGACACTGACACTCCCCACACACCTCACTGTTACACTGACACACACCTCACCCTCACCGTGACATTGTCACACCCCACACTGTGACACCGACAGATCCCACACCCCTCACTGTGACACCAACATGCCCCACACCCCTCACTATGACACTGACACTCTCCACACCCCTCACTGTAACACCGACATGCCCCACACCCCTCACTATGACACTGACACTCTCCACACCCCTCACTGTAACACCGACATGTCCCACACACCTCACGGTGACACTGACACTTCCCACACCACCCACTGTGACACCGACACACCCCACACCCCTCACTGTGACACCGACACTTCCCACACCCCCCACTGTTACACCGTCATGCCCCACACCCCTCACTGTGACACTGACACTTCCCACACCCACCACTGTGACACCGACATGCGCCACACCCCTCACTGTGACACTGACACTTCCCACACCCCCCACTGTGACACCGGCATGCCCCACGCCCCTCACTGTGACACTGACACTTCCCACACCCCCCACTGTTACACCATCATGCCCCACACCCCTCACTGTGACACTGACACTTCCCACACCCCCCACTGTAACACCGACATGTCCCACACCCCTCACGGTGACACCAACATACCACACACCCCTCACCGTTACATTGACACACCCCACATCCCTCAGTGTGACAGGGCACACCCCACACACCTCACTGTGACATTGACACTCCCCACACCCCTCACTGTGACACCATAACACCCCACACCCCTCACCATGACACTGACACACCCCACACTGAGACACCGACAAATCACACACCCCTCACTGTCACACCAACATTACCCACACCTCAGAGTGACAATGACGCACCCCTCACGCTTTCTGTGACACTGACACTCTCCACACCCCTCACTGTGACACTGACACACCCCACACCCCTGACTGTGACATTGACACACCACACACCCCTCACTGTGTCACTGACACACCCCACACCCTGCACCATGACACTGACACTCTCCGCACTCCTCACTGTGACACTGACACACCCCACACCCATCACTGTGACACTGACACACCCCACACACCTCACTGTGATACCGACATACCCCTCACCCCACACTGTGACACTGACACTCCCCACTCCCCTCACCGTGACACTGACACACCCCACACCCCTCACAGTGACACCGACACACCCGACACCCTCACTGAGTCACTGACACACCCCACACCCTGCACCATGACACTGACACTCTCCGCACTCCTCACTGTGACACTGACACACCCCACACCCATCACTGTGACACTGACACTCCCCACACACCTCACTGTTACACTGACACACACCTCACCCTCACCGTGACACCGACACACCCCACACTGAGACACCGACAGATCCCACACCCCTCACTGTGACACCAACATGCCCCACACCCCTCACTATGACACTGACATCTCCACACCCCTCACTGTAACACCGACATGCCCCACACCCCTCACTATGACACTGACACTCTCCACACTCATCACTGTGACACTGACACACCCCACACCCCTCACTGTGACACCGACCCACTCCACTCCACTCACCGTGACACTGACACACCCCTCACCCTCACTGTGACACTGACACACCCCACACACCTCACTGTGACATTGACACTCCCCACACCCCTCACTGTGACACCGACACACCCGACACCCTCACTGTGACACCATAACACCCCACACCCCTCACTGTGACAGACACACCCCACACCCTCACTGTGACACTGACTCACCCCACACCCCTCACCATGACACTGACACACCCCACACTGAGACACCGACAAATCACACACCCCTCACTGTCACACCAACATTACCCACACCTCAGTGTGACAATGACGCACCCCTCACGCTCTCTGTGACACTGACACTCTCCACACCCCTCACTGTGACACTGACACACCCCACACCCCTGACTGTGACATTGACACACCACACACCCCTCACTGTGTCACTGACACACCCCACACCCTGCACCATGACACTGACACTCTCCGCACTCCTCACTGTGACACTGACACACCCCACACCCATCACTGTGACACTGACACTCCCCACACACCTCACTGTTACACTGACACACACCTCACCCTCACCGTGACATTGTCACACCCCACACTGTGACACCGACAGATCACACACCCCTCACTGTGACACCAACATGCCCCACACCCCTCACTATGACACTGACACTCTCCACACCCCTCACTGTAACACCGACATGCCCCACACCCCTCACTATGACACTGACGCTCTCCACACTCATCACTGTGACACTGACACACCCCACACCCCTCACTGTGACACCGACCCACTCCACTCCACTCACCATGACACTGACACACCCCTCACCCTCACTGTGACACTGACACACCCCACACCTCTCACTGTGACACTGACACCCCCCACACACCCCACTGTGACACCGACATGCCCCACACCCCTGACTGTGACACTGACACTCCCCATACCCTCACTGTGACACCAACATACCACACACCTCTCACTGTGACACTGACACTCTCCAAACCGCTCAACGTGACACTGACACAACCCACACCCCTCACTGTGACAGCGACACACCCCACACCCCTCACTATGACACTGACACTCTCCACACCCCTCACTGTAACACCGACATGCCCCATACCCCTCACTACGACACTGACACTTCCCACACCCCCCACTGTGACACCGACCCACTCCACTCCACTCACTGTGACACTGACACTCCCCACACACCTCACTGTGACACCGACATGCCCCACACCCCTCACTGTGACACCGACATGCCCCACACCCCCCACTGTGACACTGACACTCCCCACTCCCCTCACTGTGACACCGACACTTCCCACACTCCTCACTGTGACACAGACAGACCTCACACCCCTAACTGAGAACCATCACACCCCACACACCTCACTGTGATACCGGCATACCCCTCACCCCTCACTGTGACACTGACACACCCCACACCTCTCACTGTGACAATGACACCCCCCACAAGCTCACTGTGACACAGACACACTCCACACCCCCCACTGTGACACCGACATGCCCCACACCCCTCACTGTGACACTGACACTTCCCACACCCCCCACTGTGACACCGACATGACCCACACCCCTCACGGTGACACCAACATACCACACACCCCTCACCGTTACATTGACACACCCCACATCCCTCAGTGTGACAGGGCACACCCCACACACCTCACTGTGACACAGACACACTCCACACCCCCCACTGTGACACCGACATGTCCCACACACCTCACGGTGACACTGACACTCCCCATACCCTCACTGTGACACCAACATACCACACACCTCTCACTGTGACACTGACACTCTCCAAACCGCTCAACGTGACACTGACACAACCCACACCCCCCACTGTGACAGCGACACACCCCACACCCCTCACTATGACACTGACACTCTCCACACCCCTCACTGTAACACCGACATGCCCCATACCCCTCACGGTGACACTGACACTTCCCACACCCCTCACTGTGACACCGACATGACCCACACACCTCACGGTGACACCAACATACCACACACCCCTCACCGTTACATTGACACACCCCACATCCCTCAGTGTGACAGGGCACACCCCACACACCTCACTGTGACATTGACACTCCCCACACCCACCACTGTGACACCGACACTTCCCACACCCCCTCTGTTACACCGTCATGCCCCACACCCCTCACTGTGACACTGACACTTCCCACACCCACCACTGTGACACCGACATGCGCCACACCCCTCACTGTGACACTGACACTTCCCACACCCCCCACTGTGACACCGGCATGCCCCACGCCCCTCACTGTGACACTGACACTTCCCACACCCCCCACTGTTACACCATCATGCCCCACACCCCTCACTGTGACACTGACACTTCCCACACCCCCCACTGTGACACCGACATGTCCCACACCCCTCACGGTGACACCAACATACCACACACCCCTCACCGTTACATTGACACACCCCACATCCCTCAGTGTGACAGGGCACACCCCACACACCTCACTGTGACATTGACACTCCCCACACCCCTCACTGACACGGCCACACCTCACACCCCTCACTGTGACACCGACATGCCCCACACCCCTCACGGTGACACCAACATACCAAACACCCCACACCCCTCACCGTTACATTGACACACCCCACATCCCTCAGTGTGACAGGGCACACCCCACACACCTCACTGTGACATTGACACTCCCCACACCCCTCACTGTGACACCGACACACCTCACACCCCTCACTGTGACACCGACACACCCGACACCCTCACTGTGACACCATAACACCCCACACCCCTCACCATGACACTGACACACCCCACACTGAGACACCGACAAATCACACACCCCTCACTGTCACACCAACATTACCCACACCTCAGTGTGACAATGACGCACCCCTCACGCTTTCTGTGACACTGACACTCTCCACACCCCTGACTGTGACATTGACACACCACACACCCCTCACTGTGTCACTGACACACCCCACACCCTGCACCATGACACTGACACTCTCCGCACTCCTCACTGTGACACTGACACACCCCACACCCATCACTGTGACACTGACACACCCCACACACCTCACTGTGATACCGACATACCCCTCACCCCACACTGTGACACTGACACTCCCCACTCCCCTCACCGTGACAGACACACCCCACACCACTCACTGTGACACCGACACACCACACACCCCTCACTGTGACACCGACACACCCCACACCCCTCACCATGACACTGACAATCTCCACACCACTCACTGTGACACCGACACACCACACACCCCTCACTGTGACACTGACTCACCCCACACCCCTCACCATGACACTGACAATCTCCACACCACTCACTGTGACACCGACACACCCCACGCCTCTCACTGTGACACCGACACACCACACACCCCTCACTGTGACACCGACACACCCCACACCCCTCACCATGACACTGACACACCCCACACTGAGACACCGACAAATCACACACCCCTCACTGTCACACCAACATTACCCACACCTCAGTGTGACAATGACGCACCCCTCACGCTTTCTGTGACACTGACACTCTCCACACCCCTCACTGTGACACTGACACAACACACACCCCTGACTGTGACATTGACACACCACACACCCCTCACTGTGTCACTGACACACCCCACACCCTGCACCGTGACACTGACACTCTCCACACTCCTCACTGTGACACTGACACACCCCACACCCATCACTGTGACACTGACACTCCCCACACACCTCACTGTTACACTGACACACACCTCACCCTCACCGTGACATTGTCACACCCCACACTGTGACACCGACAGATCCCACACCCCTCACTGTGACACCAACATGCCCCACACCCCTCACTATGACACTGACACTCTCCACACCCCTCACTGTAACACCGACATGCCCCACACCCCTCACTATGACACTGACACTCTCCACACCCCTCACTGTAACACCGACATGTCCCACACACCTCACGGTGACACTGACACTTCCCACACCACCCACTGTGACACCGACACACCCCACACCCCTCACTGTGACACCGACACTTCCCACACCCCCCACTGTTACACCGTCATGCCCCACACCCCTCACTGTGACACTGACACTTCCCACACCCACCACTGTGACACCGACATGCGCCACACCCCTCACTGTGACACTGACACTTCCCACACCCCCCACTGTGACACCGGCATGCCCCACGCCCCTCACTGTGACACTGACACTTCCCACACCCCCCACTGTTACACCATCATGCCCCACACCCCTCACTGTGACACTGACACTTCCCACACCCCCCACTGTAACACCGACATGTCCCACACCCCTCACGGTGACACCAACATACCACACACCCCTCACCGTTACATTGACACACCCCACATCCCTCAGTGTGACAGGGCACACCCCACACACCTCACTGTGACATTGACACTCCCCACACCCCTCACTGTGACACCATAACACCCCACACCCCTCACCATGACACTGACACACCCCACACTGAGACACCGACAAATCACACACCCCTCACTGTCACACCAACATTACCCACACCTCAGAGTGACAATGACGCACCCCTCACGCTTTCTGTGACACTGACACTCTCCACACCCCTCACTGTGACACTGACACACCCCACACCCCTGACTGTGACATTGACACACCACACACCCCTCACTGTGTCACTGACACACCCCACACCCTGCACCATGACACTGACACTCTCCGCACTCCTCACTGTGACACTGACACACCCCACACCCATCACTGTGACACTGACACACCCCACACACCTCACTGTGATACCGACATACCCCTCACCCCACACTGTGACACTGACACTCCCCACTCCCCTCACCGTGACACTGACACACCCCACACCCCTCACAGTGACACCGACACACCCGACACCCTCACTGAGTCACTGACACACCCCACACCCTGCACCATGACACTGACACTCTCCGCACTCCTCACTGTGACACTGACACACCCCACACCCATCACTGTGACACTGACACTCCCCACACACCTCACTGTTACACTGACACACACCTCACCCTCACCGTGACACCGACACACCCCACACTGAGACACCGACAGATCCCACACCCCTCACTGTGACACCAACATGCCCCACACCCCTCACTATGACACTGACATCTCCACACCCCTCACTGTAACACCGACATGCCCCACACCCCTCACTATGACACTGACACTCTCCACACTCATCACTGTGACACTGACACACCCCACACCCCTCACTGTGACACCGACCCACTCCACTCCACTCACCGTGACACTGACACACCCCTCACCCTCACTGTGACACTGACACACCCCACACACCTCACTGTGACATTGACACTCCCCACACCCCTCACTGTGACACCGACACACCCGACACCCTCACTGTGACACCATAACACCCCACACCCCTCACTGTGACAGACACACCCCACACCCTCACTGTGACACTGACTCACCCCACACCCCTCACCATGACACTGACACACCCCACACTGAGACACCGACAAATCACACACCCCTCACTGTCACACCAACATTACCCACACCTCAGTGTGACAATGACGCACCCCTCACGCTCTCTGTGACACTGACACTCTCCACACCCCTCACTGTGACACTGACACACCCCACACCCCTGACTGTGACATTGACACACCACACACCCCTCACTGTGTCACTGACACACCCCACACCCTGCACCATGACACTGACACTCTCCGCACTCCTCACTGTGACACTGACACACCCCACACCCATCACTGTGACACTGACACTCCCCACACACCTCACTGTTACACTGACACACACCTCACCCTCACCGTGACATTGTCACACCCCACACTGTGACACCGACAGATCACACACCCCTCACTGTGACACCAACATGCCCCACACCCCTCACTATGACACTGACACTCTCCACACCCCTCACTGTAACACCGACATGCCCCACACCCCTCACTATGACACTGACGCTCTCCACACTCATCACTGTGACACTGACACACCCCACACCCCTCACTGTGACACCGACCCACTCCACTCCACTCACCATGACACTGACACACCCCTCACCCTCACTGTGACACTGACACACCCCACACCTCTCACTGTGACACTGACACCCCCCACACACCCCACTGTGACACCGACATGCCCCACACCCCTGACTGTGACACTGACACTCCCCATACCCTCACTGTGACACCAACATACCACACACCTCTCACTGTGACACTGACACTCTCCAAACCGCTCAACGTGACACTGACACAACCCACACCCCTCACTGTGACAGCGACACACCCCACACCCCTCACTATGACACTGACACTCTCCACACCCCTCACTGTAACACCGACATGCCCCATACCCCTCACTACGACACTGACACTTCCCACACCCCCCACTGTGACACCGACCCACTCCACTCCACTCACTGTGACACTGACACTCCCCACACACCTCACTGTGACACCGACATGCCCCACACCCCTCACTGTGACACCGACATGCCCCACACCCCCCACTGTGACACTGACACTCCCCACTCCCCTCACTGTGACACCGACACTTCCCACACTCCTCACTGTGACACAGACAGACCTCACACCCCTAACTGAGAACCATCACACCCCACACACCTCACTGTGATACCGGCATACCCCTCACCCCTCACTGTGACACTGACACACCCCACACCTCTCACTGTGACAATGACACCCCCCACAAGCTCACTGTGACACAGACACACTCCACACCCCCCACTGTGACACCGACATGCCCCACACCCCTCACTGTGACACTGACACTTCCCACACCCCCCACTGTGACACCGACATGACCCACACCCCTCACGGTGACACCAACATACCACACACCCCTCACCGTTACATTGACACACCCCACATCCCTCAGTGTGACAGGGCACACCCCACACACCTCACTGTGACACAGACACACTCCACACCCCCCACTGTGACACCGACATGTCCCACACACCTCACGGTGACACTGACACTCCCCATACCCTCACTGTGACACCAACATACCACACACCTCTCACTGTGACACTGACACTCTCCAAACCGCTCAACGTGACACTGACACAACCCACACCCCCCACTGTGACAGCGACACACCCCACACCCCTCACTATGACACTGACACTCTCCACACCCCTCACTGTAACACCGACATGCCCCATACCCCTCACGGTGACACTGACACTTCCCACACCCCTCACTGTGACACCGACATGACCCACACACCTCACGGTGACACCAACATACCACACACCCCTCACCGTTACATTGACACACCCCACATCCCTCAGTGTGACAGGGCACACCCCACACACCTCACTGTGACATTGACACTCCCCACACCCACCACTGTGACACCGACACTTCCCACACCCCCTCTGTTACACCGTCATGCCCCACACCCCTCACTGTGACACTGACACTTCCCACACCCACCACTGTGACACCGACATGCGCCACACCCCTCACTGTGACACTGACACTTCCCACACCCCCCACTGTGACACCGGCATGCCCCACGCCCCTCACTGTGACACTGACACTTCCCACACCCCCCACTGTTACACCATCATGCCCCACACCCCTCACTGTGACACTGACACTTCCCACACCCCCCACTGTGACACCGACATGTCCCACACCCCTCACGGTGACACCAACATACCACACACCCCTCACCGTTACATTGACACACCCCACATCCCTCAGTGTGACAGGGCACACCCCACACACCTCACTGTGACATTGACACTCCCCACACCCCTCACTGACACGGCCACACCTCACACCCCTCACTGTGACACCGACATGCCCCACACCCCTCACGGTGACACCAACATACCAAACACCCCACACCCCTCACCGTTACATTGACACACCCCACATCCCTCAGTGTGACAGGGCACACCCCACACACCTCACTGTGACATTGACACTCCCCACACCCCTCACTGTGACACCGACACACCTCACACCCCTCACTGTGACACCGACACACCCGACACCCTCACTGTGACACCATAACACCCCACACCCCTCACCATGACACTGACACACCCCACACTGAGACACCGACAAATCACACACCCCTCACTGTCACACCAACATTACCCACACCTCAGTGTGACAATGACGCACCCCTCACGCTTTCTGTGACACTGACACTCTCCACACCCCTGACTGTGACATTGACACACCACACACCCCTCACTGTGTCACTGACACACCCCACACCCTGCACCATGACACTGACACTCTCCGCACTCCTCACTGTGACACTGACGCACCCCACACCCATCACTGTGACACTGACACACCCCACACACCTCACTGTGATACCGACATACCCCTCACCCCACACTGTGACACTGACACTCCCCACTCCCCTCACCGTGACAGACACACCCCACACCACTCACTGTGACACTGACACAACCCTCACCTCTCACTGTGACACTGACACAACCCACACCTCTCACTGTGACACTGACACACCACACACCCCACACTGTGACACTGACACTCCCCACTCCCCTCACTGTGACATCGACACCCTCCTCACCCCTCACTGTGACACTGACACACCCCACACCCCACACCCCTCACTGTGACACTGACACACTCCACACCCCTCACTGTGACACTGACACACCACACACCCCACACTGTGACACTGACACTCCCCACTCCCCTCACTGTGATATCGACACCCTCCACACCCCTCACTGTGACACTGACACACCCCACACCCCTCACTGCGACACAAACACTCCCCACTCCCCTCACTGTGACACCGACATTCTCCACACCCCTCACCGTTACATTGGCACATCCCACATCCCTCAGTGTGACAGCGACACACAACACTCCCTTCACTGTCACACAGACACAACCCACTCCCCTCACTGTGACACTGACACACCCCTCACTGTGACACTGACACACCCCTCACTGTGACACCGACACACCCCACACCCCTCACAGTGACACTGACACTCCCCACACACCTCACTGTTACACCGACATACCCCTCACCCCTCACTGTGACACTGACACTCCCCATCCCCTCACCGTGACACCGACATGTCCCACACCACTCACTGTGACACCGACACACTCCACACCCCTCACTATGACACTGACACACCACACACCCCTCAAGGTGACACTGACACACCCCACACCCCTCACTGTGACACTGACACTCCACACACCCCTCACCGTTACATTGACACATCCCACATCACTCAGTGTGACAGGGAGACACAACACTCCCTTCACTGTCACACAGACACACCCCACTCCCCTCACTGTGACACTGACACATCCCACACCCCTCACTGTGACACCGACACTCCCCATACTCATCACTGTGATACTGGCACACCCCACACCCACCACAGTGACACCGACATGCCCCACACCCCTCACTGTGGCACTGACACTTCCCACACCCCCCACTGTGACACCGACATGTCCCACACCCCTCACCGTTATATTGACACACCCCACATCCCTCAGTGTGACAGGGCACACCCCACAGACCTCACTGTGACACCGACACTCCCCACACTCATCACTGTGATACTGGCACACCCCACACCCACCACAGTGACACCGACATGCCCCACACCCCTCACTGTGACACTGACACACCCCTCACTGTGACACCGACACTCCCCACACCCCTCACAGTGACACTGACACTCCCCACACACCTCACTGTTACACCGACATACCCCTCACTCCTCACTGTGACACTGACACTCCCCATCCCCTCACCTTGACACCGACATGTCCCACACCACTCACTGTGACACCGACACTCTCCACACCCCTCAAGGTGACACTGACACCCCCCACATGCTCACTGTGACACAGACACACCCAACACTCCTCTGTAACACCGATAGACCTCACACCCCTCACTATGACACTGACACTCTCCACACTCATCACTGTGACACCGACCCACTCCACTCCACTCACTGTGACACCGACACACCCCACACCCCCCACTGTGACACCGACATGCCCCACACCCCTCACTGTGACACTGACACTTCCCACACCCCCCACTGTGACACCGACATGTCCCACACCCCTCACGGTGACACCAACATACCACATACCCCTCACCGTTACATTGACACACCCCACATCCCTCAGTGTGACAGGGCACACCCCACACAACTCACTGTGACACCGACATGCCCCACACCCCTCACTATGACACTGACACTCTCCACACCCCTCACTGTAACACCGACATGCCCCACACCCCTCACTATGACACTGACACTCTCCACACTCATCACTGTGACACCGACACACCCCACACCCCCCACTGTGACACCGACATGCCCCACACCCCTCACTGTGACACTGACACTTCCCACATCCCCCACTGTTACACCGACATGCCCCACACCCCTCACTGTGACACTGACACTTCCCACACCCACCACTGTAACACCGACATGCCCCACACCCCTCACTGTGACACTGACACTTCCCACACCCCCCACTGTGACACCGACATGTCCCACACCCCTCACGGTGACACCAACATACCACACACCCCTCACCGTTACATTGACACACCCCACATCCCTCAGTGTGACAGGGCACACCCCACACACCTCACTGTGACATTGACACTCCCCACACCCCTCACTGACACTGCCACTCTCCACACTCATCACTGTGATACTGGCACACCACACACCCACCACAGTGACACCGACATGCCCCACACACCTCACTGATACACCGACATACCCCTCACCTCTCACTGTGACACAGACACACCCCTCACTGTGACACCGACACTCCCCACAACCCTCACAGTGACACCGACACACCCCACACCCCTCACTGTGACACCGACACTTCCCACACCCCCCACTGTTACACCGTCATGCCCCACACCCCTCACTGTGACACTGACACTTCCCACACCCACCACTGTGACACCGGCATGCCCCACGCCCCTCACTGTGACACTGACACTTCCCACACCCCCCACTGTTACACCATCATGCCCCACACCCCTCACTGTGACACTGACACTTCCCACACCCCCCACTGTAACACCGACATGTCCCACACCCCTCACGGTGACACCAACATACCACACACCCCTCACCGTTACATTGACACACCCCACATCCCTCAGTGTGACAGGGCACACCCCACACACCTCACTGTGACATTGACACTCCCCACACCCCTCACTGTGACACCGACACACCCGACACCCTCACTGTGACACCATAACACCCCACACCCCTCACCATGACACTGACACACCCCACACTGAGACACCGACAAATCACACACCCCTCACTGTCACACCAACATTACCCACACCTCAGTGTGACAATGACGCACCCCTCACGCTTTCTGTGACACTGACACTCTCCACACCCCTCACTGTGACACTGACACACCCCACACCCCTGACTGTGACATTGACACACCACACACCCCTCACTGTGTCACTGACACACCCCACACCCTGCACCATGACACTGACACTCTCCGCACTCCTCACTGTGACACTGACACACCCCACACCCATCACTGTGACACTGACACACCCCACACACCTCACTGTGATACCGACATACCCCTCACCCCACACTGTGACACTGACACTCCCCACTCCCCTCACCGTGACACTGACACACCCCACACCCCTCACAGTGACACCGACACACCCGACACCCTCACTGAGTCACTGACACACCCCACACCCTGCACCATGACACTGACACTCTCCGCACTCCTCACTGTGACACTGACACACCCCACACCCATCACTGTGACACTGACACTCCCCACACACCTCACTGTTACACTGACACACACCTCACCCTCACCGTGACACCGACACACCCCACACTGAGACACCGACAGATCCCACACCCCTCACTGTGACACCAACATGCCCCACACCCCTCACTATGACACTGACATCTCCACACCCCTCACTGTAACACCGACATGCCCCACACCCCTCACTATGACACTGACACTCTCCACACTCATCACTGTGACACTGACACACCCCACACCCCTCACTGTGACACCGACCCACTCCACTCCACTCACCGTGACACTGACACACCCCTCACCCTCACTGTGACACTGACACACCCCACACACCTCACTGTGACATTGACACTCCCCACACCCCTCACTGTGACACCGACACACCCGACACCCTCACTGTGACACCATAACACCCCACACCCCTCACTGTGACAGACACACCCCACACCCTCACTGTGACACTGACTCACCCCACACCCCTCACCATGACACTGACACACCCCACACTGAGACACCGACAAATCACACACCCCTCACTGTCACACCAACATTACCCACACCTCAGTGTGACAATGACGCACCCCTCACGCTCTCTGTGACACTGACACTCTCCACACCCCTCACTGTGACACTGACACACCCCACACCCCTGACTGTGACATTGACACACCACACACCCCTCACTGTGTCACTGACACACCCCACACCCTGCACCATGACACTGACACTTCCCACACACCTCACTGTGACACTGACACACCCCACACACCTCACTGTTACACTGACACACACCTCACCCTCACCGTGACATTGTCACACCCCACACTGTGACACCGACAGATCACACACCCCTCACTGTGACACCAACATGCCCCACACCCCTCACTATGACACTGACACTCTCCACACCCCTCACTGTAACACCGACATGCCCCACACCCCTCACTATGACACTGACGCTCTCCACACTCATCACTGTGACACTGACACACCCCACACCCCTCACTGTGACACCGACCCACTCCACTCCACTCACCATGACACTGACACACCCCTCACCCTCACTGTGACACTGACACACCCCACACCTCTCACTGTGACACTGACACCCCCCACACACCCCACTGTGACACCGACATGCCCCACACCCCTGACTGTGACACTGACACTCCCCATACCCTCACTGTGACACCAACATACCACACACCTCTCACTGTGACACTGACACTCTCCAAACCGCTCAACGTGACACTGACACAACCCACACCTCTCACTGTGACAGCGACACACCCCACACCCCTCACTGTGACACCGACACTCCACATCCCCTCACTGTAACACCGACATGCCCCATACCCCTCACTATGACACTGACACTCTCCACACCCCTCACTGTAACACCGACATGCCCCATACCCCTCACTACGACACTGACACTTCCCACACCCCCCACTGTGACACCGACCCACTCCACTCCACTCACTGTGACACTGACACTCCCCACACACCTCACTGTGACACCGACATGCCCCACACCCCTCACTGTGACACCGACATGCCCCACACCCCCCACTGTGACACTGACACTCCCCACTCCCCTCACTGTGACACCGACACTTCCCACACTCCTCACTGTGACACAGACAGACCTCACACCCCTAACTGAGAACCATCACACCCCACACACCTCACTGTGATACCGGCATACCCCTCACCCCTCACTGTGACACTGACACACCCCACACCTCTCACTGTGACAATGACACCCCCCACAAGCTCACTGTGACACAGACACACTCCACACCCCCCACTGTGACACCGACATGCCCCACACCCCTCACTGTGACACTGACACTTCCCACACCCCCCACTGTGACACCGACATGACCCACACCCCTCACGGTGACACCAACATACCACACACCCCTCACCGTTACATTGACACACCCCACATCCCTCAGTGTGACAGGGCACACCCCACACACCTCACTGTGACACAGACACACTCCACACCCCCCACTGTGACACCGACATGTCCCACACACCTCACGGTGACACTGACACTCCCCATACCCTCACTGTGACACCAACATACCACACACCTCTCACTGTGACACTGACACTCTCCAAACCGCTCAACGTGACACTGACACAACCCACACCCCCCACTGTGACAGCGACACACCCCACACCCCTCACTATGACACTGACACTCTCCACACCCCTCACTGTAACACCGACATGCCCCATACCCCTCACGGTGACACTGACACTTCCCACACCCCTCACTGTGACACCGACATGACCCACACACCTCACGGTGACACCAACATACCACACACCCCTCACCGTTACATTGACACACCCCACATCCCTCAGTGTGACAGGGCACACCCCACACACCTCACTGTGACATTGACACTCCCCACACCCACCACTGTGACACCGACACTTCCCACACCCCCTCTGTTACACCGTCATGCCCCACACCCCTCACTGTGACACTGACACTTCCCACACCCACCACTGTGACACCGACATGCGCCACACCCCTCACTGTGACACTGACACTTCCCACACCCCCCACTGTGACACCGGCATGCCCCACGCCCCTCACTGTGACACTGACACTTCCCACACCCCCCACTGTTACACCATCATGCCCCACACCCCTCACTGTGACACTGACACTTCCCACACCCCCCACTGTGACACCGACATGTCCCACACCCCTCACGGTGACACCAACATACCACACACCCCTCACCGTTACATTGACACACCCCACATCCCTCAGTGTGACAGGGCACACCCCACACACCTCACTGTGACATTGACACTCCCCACACCCCTCACTGACACGGCCACACCTCACACCCCTCACTGTGACACCGACATGCCCCACACCCCTCACGGTGACACCAACATACCAAACACCCCACACCCCTCACCGTTACATTGACACACCCCACATCCCTCAGTGTGACAGGGCACACCCCACACACCTCACTGTGACATTGACACTCCCCACACCCCTCACTGTGACACCGACACACCTCACACCCCTCACTGTGACACCGACACACCCGACACCCTCACTGTGACACCATAACACCCCACACCCCTCACCATGACACTGACACACCCCACACTGAGACACCGACAAATCACACACCCCTCACTGTCACACCAACATTACCCACACCTCAGTGTGACAATGACGCACCCCTCACGCTTTCTGTGACACTGACACTCTCCACACCCCTGACTGTGACATTGACACACCACACACCCCTCACTGTGTCACTGACACACCCCACACCCTGCACCATGACACTGACACTCTCCGCACTCCTCACTGTGACACTGACACACCCCACACCCATCACTGTGACACTGACACACCCCACACACCTCACTGTGATACCGACATACCCCTCACCCCACACTGTGACACTGACACTCCCCACTCCCCTCACCGTGACAGACACACCCCACACCACTCACTGTGACACTGACACAACCCTCACCTCTCACTGTGACACTGACACAACCCACACCTCTCACTGTGACACTGACACACCACACACCCCACACTGTGACACTGACACACCCCACACCCCACACCCCTCACTGTGACACTGACACACTCCACACCCCTCACTGTGACACTGACACACCACACACCCCACACTGTGACACTGACACTCCCCACTCCCCTCACTGTGATATCGACACCCTCCACACCCCTCACTGTGACACTGACACACCCCACACCCCTCACTGCGACACAAACACTCCCCACTCCCCTCACTGTGACACCGACATTCTCCACACCCCTCACCGTTACATTGGCACATCCCACATCCCTCAGTGTGACAGGGACACATAACACTCCCTTCACTGTCACACAGACACAACCCACTCCCCTCACTGTGACACTGACACACCCCTCACTGTGACACTGACACACCCCTCACTGTGACACCGACACACCCCACACCCCTCACAGTGACACTGACACTCCCCACACACCTCACTGTTACACCGACATACCCCTCACCCCTCACTGTGACACTGACACTCCCCATCCCCTCACCGTGACACCGACATGTCCCACACCACTCACTGTGACACCGACACACTCCACACCCCTCACTATGACACTGACACACCACACACCCCTCAAGGTGACACTGACACACCCCACACCCCTCACTGTGACACTGACACTCCACACACCCCTCACCGTTACATTGACACATCCCACATCACTCAGTGTGACAGGGAGACACAACACTCCCTTCACTGTCACACAGACACACCCCACTCCCCTCACTGTGACACTGACACATCCCACACCCCTCACTGTGACACCGACACTCCCCATCCCCTCACCGTGACACCGACATGTCCCACACCACTCACTGTGACACTGACACATCCCACACCCCTCACTGTGACACCGACACTCCCCATACTCATCACTGTGATACTGGCACACCCCACACCCACCACAGTGACACCGACATGCCCCACACCCCTCACTGTGGCACTGACACTTCCCACACCCCCCACTGTGACACCGACATGTCCCACACCCCTCACCGTTATATTGACACACCCCACATCCCTCAGTGTGACAGGGCACACCCCACAGACCTCACTGTGACACCGACACTCCCCACACTCATCACTGTGATACTGGCACACCCCACACCCACCACAGTGACACCGACATGCCCCACACCCCTCACTGTGACACTGACACACCCCTCACTGTGACACCGACACTCCCCACACCCCTCACAGTGACACTGACACTCCCCACACACCTCACTGTTACACCGACATACCCCTCACTCCTCACTGTGACACTGACACTCCCCATCCCCTCACCTTGACACCGACATGTCCCACACCACTCACTGTGACACCGACACTCTCCACACCCCTCAAGGTGACACTGACACCCCCCACATGCTCACTGTGACACAGACACACCCAACACTCCTCTGTAACACCGATAGACCTCACACCCCTCACTATGACACTGACACTCTCCACACTCATCACTGTGACACCGACCCACTCCACTCCACTCACTGTGACACCGACACACCCCACACCCCCCACTGTGACACCGACATGCCCCACACCCCTCACTGTGACACTGACACTTCCCACACCCCCCACTGTGACACCGACATGTCCCACACCCCTCACGGTGACACCAACATACCACATACCCCTCACCGTTACATTGACACACCCCACATCCCTCAGTGTGACAGGGCACACCCCACACAACTCACTGTGACATTGACACTCCCCACACCCCTCACTGACACTGCCACACCCCACACCCCTCACTGTGACACCGACATGCCCCACACCCCTCACTATGACACTGACACTCTCCACACCCCTCACTGTAACACCGACATGCCCCACACCCCTCACTATGACACTGACACTCTCCACACTCATCACTGTGACACCGACACACCCCACACCCCCCACTGTGACACCGACATGCCCCACACCCCTCACTGTGACACTGACACTTCCCACATCCCCCACTGTTACACCGACATGCCCCACACCCCTCACTGTGACACTGACACTTCCCACACCCACCACTGTAACACCGACATGCCCCACACCCCTCACTGTGACACTGACACTTCCCACACCCCCCACTGTGACACCGACATGTCCCACACCCCTCACGGTGACACCAACATACCACACACCCCTCACCGTTACATTGACACACCCCACATCCCTCAGTGTGACAGGGCACACCCCACACACCTCACTGTGACATTGACACTCCCCACACCCCTCACTGACACTGCCACTCTCCACACTCATCACTGTGATACTGGCACACCACACACCCACCACAGTGACACCGACATGCCCCACACCCCTCACTGTGACACCGACACTCCCCACACACCTCACTGATACACCGACATACCCCTCACCTCTCACTGTGACACAGACGCACTCCACACCCCCCACTGTGACACCGACATGTCCCACACCACTCACTGTGACACCAACATACCACACACCTCTGTGACACTGACACTCTCCAAACCCCTCACTGTGACACTGACACAACCCACACCTCTCACTGTGACACCATCACACCCCACACCCCTCACTATGACACTGACACACCCCACACCCCTCACTGTAACACCGACATGCCCCACACCCCTCACTATGACACTGACACTCTCCACACTCATCACTGTGACACTGACACTCTCCACGCCCCTAACTGTGACACTGACACACCCCTCACTGTGACACCGACACTCCCCACACCCCTCACAGTGACACTGACACTCCCCACACACCTCACTGTTACACCGACATACCCCTCACCCCTCACTGTGACACCGACACACCCCACTCCCCTCACTGTGACACCGACACACCCCACTCCCCTCACAGTGACACTGACACTCCCCACACACCTCACTGTTACACCGACATACCCCTCACCCCTCACTGTGACACTGACACACCCCACACACCTCACCGTGACACTGACACTCTCCACACCCCTCACTGTGACAGCGACACACCACACACCTCTCACTGTGATACTGACACTCTCCACACCCCTCACCGTGACACTGACACACCACACACCTCTCACTGTGACACTGGCACTCCCCACACCCCTCACTGTGACACCGACACACCCCACACCCCTCACCGTGACACCATCACACCCCACACCCCTCATTGTGACACCATCACACCCCACACCCCTCACTGTGACTCTGACACTCCCCACACCTCTCACTGTGACACTGACACTCCCCACACCTCTCACTGTGACACTGACACTCCCCACACCCCTCACTGTGACACCGACACACCCCACTCCACTCACTGTGACACCGACACTCTCCACACCCCTCACCGTGACACCATCACACCCCACACCCCTCACTGTGACAGGGCACACCCCGCACACCTCACTGTGACATTGACACTCCCCACACCCCACACTGTGACACCGACATGCCCCACACCCCTCACTGTGACACTGACACTCTCCACACTCATCACTGTGACACCGACCCACTCCACTCCACTCACTGTGACACTGACACCCCCCACACCCCTCACTGTGACACAGACACACCCCACACCCCTCACTGTGACACCGACATGCCCCACACCCCTCACTGTGACACTGACACTTCCCACACCCCCCACTGTGACACCGACATGTCCCACACCTCTCACTGTGACACTGACACTCCCCACTCCCCTCACTGTGACACTGACACTCCCCACACCTCTCACTGTGACACTGACACTCCCCACACCCCCCACTGTGACACCGACATGTCCCACACCTCTCACTGTGACACTGACACTCCCCACTCCCCTCACTGTGACACTGACACTCCCCACACCTCTCACTGTGACACTGACACTCCCCACACCCCTCACTGTGACACCGACATGCCCCACACCCCCCCACTGTGACACCGACATGCCCCACACCCCTCACTGTGACACTGACACTTCCCACACCCCCCACTGTGACACCGACATGTCCCACACCCCTCACGGTGACACCAACATACCACACACCCCTCACCGTTACATTGACACACCCCACATCCCTCAGTGTGACAGGGCACACCCCGCACACCTCACTGTGACATTGACACTCCCCACACCCCACACTGTGACACCGACATGCCCCACACCCCTCACTGTGACACCGACACACCCCACACCTCTCACTGTGACACTGACTCACCCCACACCCCTCACTGTGACACTGACTCACCCCTCACTGTGACACTGACTCACACCACACCCCTCACCATGACACTGACGCACCCCACACTGAGACACCGACAAATCACACACCCCTCACTATGACACCAACGCTACCACACCCCTCAGTGTGACAATGATGCACCCCTCACGCTCTCTGTGACACTGACACACCCCACACACTCACTGCGACACTGACACACCCCACACCCCTCACTGTGACACCGACATGCCCCACACCCCTCACTGTGACACTGACACACCCCACACCCCTCACTGTGACACTGACACACCCCACACACTCACTGCGACACTGACACTCTCCACACCCCTCACTGTGACACTGACACACCCCACACCCCTCACTGTGACACTGACACTCTCCACTCCCCTCACCGTGACACTGACACACACCACACCCCCCACTGTGACAACAACATGCCCCACACCCCTCACTGTCACACTGACACACCCCACACCCCTCACTTTGACACTGACACTCTCCACACCCCATCACCGTGGCACCGACACATTCCACTCCACCCACTGTGACATTGACACACCCCACACCCCTGACTGTGACATTGACACACCACACACCCCTCACTGTGTCACTGACACACCCCACACCCTGCACCGTGACACTGACACTCTCCACACCCCTCACTGTGACACTGACACACCCCACACCCATCACTGTGACACAGACACACCCCACACCCCTCACTGTGACACCGACATGCCCCACACCCCTCACTATGACACCAACGCTACCACACCCCTCAGTGTGACAATGATGCACCCCTCACGCTCTCTGTGACACTGACACACCCCACACACTCACTGCGACACTGACACTCTCCACACCCCTCACTGTGACACTGACACACCCCACACCCCTCACTGTGACACTGACACTCTCCACTCCCCTCACCGTGACACTGACACACACCACACCCCCCACTGTGACAACAACATGCCCCACACCCCTCACTGTCACACTGACACACCCCACACCCCTCACTTTGACACTGACACTCTCCACACCCCATCACCGTGACACTGACACTCTCCACACCCCTCACTGTGACACTGACACACCCCACACCCCTCACTGTGACACTGACACTCTCCACACCCCTCACTGTGACACTGACACTCTCCACACCCCATCACCGTGGCACTGACACATTCCACTCCACCCACTGTTACACTGACACACACCTCACCCTCACCGTGACATTGACACACCCCACACTGTGACACCGACAGATCCCACACCCCACACTGTGACACCGACAGATCCCACACCCCACACTGTGACACCGACACACTCCACTCTACTCACTGAGACACCATCACACCCCACACCCCTCACTGTGACACTGACACTCCCCACACCCCCCACTGTGACACTGACACATCCCACATCCCTCAGTGTGACAGGGACACACCCCACACACCTCACTGTGACATTGACACTCCCCAAACCCCACACTGTGACACCGACACACCTCACCCCTCACCGGGACACCGATACATCCCTCACCCCTCACTGTGACACTGATACACCCCTCACCCTTTACTGTGACACACCTGCACCCCTCACTGTTTGACCGATTCACCGCACACACTCACCGTGACACCCGTACTCCCCACACTGCTCACTGTGAAACTGACACACACCTTACCCCTGATACACCGCACACCCTCACGTCGTCTAGTGTGGTTTAGTGTCGTTTCAGGTAGTGTAGTCTAGTGTAGTTTTGTGTTGTTTCAGGTAGTCTAGTGTAGTTTTGTGTTGTTTCAGGTAGTCTGGTGTAGTTTTGTGTTGTTTCGGGTAGTCTAGTGTAGTTTTGTGTTGTTTCGGGTAGTCTAGTGTAGTTTTGTGTCGTTTCGGGTAGTCTAGTGTAGTTTTGTGTCGTTTCGGGTAGTCTAGTGTAGTTTTGTGTTGTTTCGGGTAGTCTGGTGTAGTTTTGTGTTGTTTCAGGTAGTCTAGTGTAGTTTTGTTTTGTTTCGGGTAGTCTAGTGTAGTTTTGTGTCGTTTCGGGTAGTCTAGTGTAGTTTTGTGTCGTTTCGGGTAGTCTAGTGTAGTTTTGTGTCGTTTCGGGTAGTCTAGTGTAGTTTAGTGTCGTTTCAGGTAGTCTGGTGTAGTTTAGTGTTGTTTCAGGTATTCTGGTGTAGTTTTGTGTTGTTTCAGGTATTCTGGTGTAGTTTTGTGTCGTTTCGGGTAGTCTAGTGTAGTTTTGTGTCGTTTCGGGTAGTCTAGTGTAGTTTTGTGTCGTTTCGGGTAGTCTAGTGTAGTTTAGTGTCGTTTCAGGTAGTCTAGTGTAGTTTAGTGTCGTTTCAGGTATTCTGGTGTAGTTTTGTGTTGTTTCAGGTATTCTGGTGTAGTTTTGTGTTGTTTCAGGTATTCTGGTGTAGTTTTGTGTTGTTTCGGGTATTCTGGTGTAGTTTTGTGTTGTTTCGGGTATTCTGGTGTAGTTTAGTGTCGTTTCAGGTAGTCTGGTGTAGTTTAGTGTTGTTTCAGGTATTCTGGTGTAGTTTTGTGTTGTTTCAGGTATTCTGGTGTAGTTTTGTGTTGTTTCATGTCGTACCAGGGTCTGGAGGGATGTCGTTTTGTTTTTACTGTGCATAATCAGCAGTTATGGATGAAATTAGAATAAAAGCGACTTTATAAATTGATAATTGATAAAGTGCAGGGGGAACTCAGCAGTTCGGGCAGCATCTGTGGAAATGAATAAACAGCCGACGTTTCTTCAGGACTGGAAAGGAAAGCTGACCAGTGGGTGTGGGGGGGTTAGAAGCCCAAGTAAGAAGGTGGGGGCGGGGAGAAGTACAAGCTGGCAGGTGATAGGTGAGACCAGGTGAGGGAGGGACAGGGAAGGAAGCGCGAGGCTGGGAGGCGATAGGTGGGCAAGGTGAACAGCGCCAGCAGAGGAGGGAGCCTGATAGGAGAGGAAGGGAGTGCTCTGCATTCCCGGTCGGCCTTCCCAGGGTCGTCTTCCGCGGGTTAAACTGCATCTGCCACCTCTCAGCCCACTCGCCACTGGGCATCACCCAGCAGTGAGGCTTGGGAGAAGCTTTGGGAGGCATCTGCTTCCCTGTGGTGGTGAGTTGCTGTACAGGTACCTGGGCTCCCCAGTGGTCTGCACCTGAGTCAGCAGTGAATGAAAGGGTTAACATACGAGGAGCATTTGGCGGCTCTTGGTGGCGTTTAGAAGATCGGGGGGGGCTGGAATCTCACTGAAACCTATCGAACGTCGGAGGTCCTCAGTCCTGAAGAAGGCCCTCGGCCCGAGACATTGACTGCTTATTCACCCCCGTGGATGCTGCCTGACCTGCTGAGTCTTTCCAGCATTTCGTGGGCATTGCTCTGGAATTGCCGCGCCTGCAGCCTGTCCCCCGTTTAGAAGGGCCGAAACGGAGTGAACGTGGAGAGGGTGCTTCCCATGGCGGGAAAGTCCAGGACCTCAGAGGGGACGGAGGGGAAAGATTCCTTCAGCCGGAGGGAGGAGAGTCTGTGGAGCTCATCAGCTCTCAGGAGGCCAGCTCTTGGGTGAAGTTAGTCATGATGGAATGGTGGCCTGGACTCAATACTCCAATATCTTGTAATGAATGTGTGGCCCTCGAAGGAAAGCACGTTCACTCAGACACTGTGTGCACTGGGACTCGTGTATGGCTTGGCCCTCCTTATTTAATGAAGGGGGGGATATTAACTCAGTCAATGTAAGCGCACACTGGTACAACAAATAGAACTGATACCTCCTCCCCCCACTCCCCGCAAACTGCAGCACAGAGGGAGGGGTGTACAGGGGGGCAGAAATCGAGGGGCTGAATGGCCTCCCTGTGGTGGCTGTACACAATGGATGTAACTGTCACCTCGCGCTGCCCGTTGCTGCCTGCCAGCCTTTCTCCCTCGGCCTCTCTCCCTCTTTCTCTCCTTCCCGCTTTCATCTGCTCATGATCTCTCTCTCACGATCTGTCCCTCCCTCCCCTCCCTGTCCATCCATCCGCTCCCCTCCCACTCTCGATTTTCCCTCCGTCTCTCCCCTCTCCCCAACTCCGTCCATCCACTCTCCTCTCTCTCCTTTCTCTCCTCCTTCCTCAACGCTTCCATCTCCTCCTCCCTCCTCTCTCACTCACCTCTACTTTTCCCTCTCTCCTTCCTGCCCCTCCTCTCAGCCTTCCTTCCCCTCTCCCTTTCATTCCACCTTCCCTCTCTCCTTCCTACCACCCTCTCCCCTTCCCCACTCTCATTCTTTCCCTCCTCCTCCTTCCCCCCTTCCTTTCCCCTCTGCCTTCCCCTCCACTCTCTTTCCTTCCACCCTCCCTTCCCATTCTCTCTTCCTCCCCAACTCTCTCTCCTTCCTTCCCATCATCTCTCTCGTTTCTTCCCCTTTCTCTTTGCCTTCCTTCATTCCCCCTCCCTTTTTCCCCAACCCTCCCTGTCTTCCCTCCTCTCTCCTCTTCCTCTCTATTCTTCCTTCCCCTCCTCTCTTATCTTCCTTAGTTCCCCTGTCTCTCTCTCTCTCCCCCCTCCTACCCTCCCTTACCCCTCCTCTCCCCTTCCCCTCTTTATCCTACATTCCTCTCCTCTCCCTTCTTCCCACCCTTCCTCTTTCCCTCTCTCACCCCTCCTACCCTCCCTCCCCCACCTTCGCCCCTTTCCTACTCCCCCCTCTTCTCTCACCTTCCTTCCTCTTCTACCTCTTTCCCTTTATCTCTCCCTCCTTCTTCCCTCATTCCCCCTCCTACCTCTCTTTCTCACCCTATCTCCCTCCCTCTCCTTCTCTCCCCAACCTTCCTCCCCTCCCTCTGCCACCCTCACCCCTTTCCTACTCCTCCTCCCTCACTTCCTCCTCTCCCTCCCCCCCGCACGTACAAGTTTTCTGCCAGTTTCCTCTGCCTGGGTGTTTTAACAATAAACTCTGCCGAGGCGGCCGGTGATTGGCCGCCTGCGGGTCCTGTCAGTGATCAGAGGGAGGGAGGGAGGGAGTGAGGGAGTGAGGGGTGGGAGGGGGAGGGACGGGACTCACCCTTGACTCGAAGCAAAGTCTTGTCCTGTCATTCACTCGCCGCACGTGGTCCGGGGTCGGCGGCGAGAGGGGGAGCCGGCAGGAGGGGCTGGAACTGCCCGGGGCGGGGAGAAGCCGCCTTGAGTTTCACTTACCCTTGGCTCGCCCGCACTCGCTCTGTCTCTGGAGCGCGTATGGGGGCATCTGCCGGCGAGGACACTGCCTCACCGGTCCGCCGCTCCCGCCCTCGCTCGCTGACAGCGCAGCTCTCCCCGCCGCGATGACTTCGGTGTGGAAGCGGCTCCAGAGGGTTAACAAGCGAGCCTTCAAGTTTCGCTTCGTCGCCTCCTATCAAGAGCTGACCGTCGAATGCACCAAGAAATGGTAAGTTTGCTTCTACTAACTTTCGGGAGCGTCGGCGCTGTTCGGGGGAGCGGATGTGCACTTTATTCCGAGTTGTTTTTTAAACCTGGGGCGAGAGATTAAGGAAGTGAATTGCCTGTCGGCGTCATGTCTGGCTGTCGTTATAATTGCAACCCCTTTTGGCTTCTCCGGGGGGTGGGTGTGTTAAAACTTTTGCTGGTGGCGGCGGGGTGGGGTGGGGGGGGAGCGGTCTGCCCTCCTTGAGAGAGGGGAGATGGCTCGGGTGACAGAGGACGGGATGTCACCCCCACCCCCCGTAGACGGAGGGGAGCTGTCAGTGAGAGAACCGCTCCCAGGACAGTCAAAATAAAAGGAGTCTTTAACTTGGGGCGGGGGGGGGGTGTCCTTTCTCGGCGGGTAAATGCCCCGAAGGCCGTGGGGAGGGGCAGATCGCAGGCAACGGAGCGATCGTAAGGCGAGACGTGGCTGGCAGGCTGGTTCAGAGGTCAGTGCAGGCAGGACGGGCCGAAGGGCCAGCGCCGAGTTTCATCCGTGAGTTGGTGGTACGTGATGGGGAACTGCAACTGAAAAGTCACAGCTCGGAAACGGGCTGTCGGCCCCCCCACACGTCCGGGGCCATCTGTGTACATACTCGCCCAATTGTCTTCATACCCGCTGCCTCTGACAGCTCGTTCTATATACCCTCTGTGGAGGGGAGGATGGGGTTTGGAACCCTTCCCCTTTAAAACAGAGGGGTCGAATGGCTTACTTGAAGATGACTGGGGAGGGGGGCCAGTCTGGATGGGGGCAGTGGATCACGGATCAAGTGATGGGGGGGTGGGCACAGAAGGGGCGGGGAGGGAGGGGGACACAATTGTCTCAGCACTCAAAGTGAGGGCTCATGGGGTGGACAGAAATCGTGGCTGGGGGCTAGTATGAATCCATTGTGCTGAATGGCCTCTTTAGTGGCCCAACCATGGTCATTACTTCCTGTCTGTTGTCAAATGCCTCCGTGTGACCATTCGGCCTGTCAGGAGTCTGCCCGTCCTACCCACGACTGCGTGGGTTTCCCCCCTGCAGCCCGAAGAGGAACGTCCAGTAGGTTAATTGGTCACTTTAAACTGCCCGGTTCCACGCTGTATCTCAATCGGTAAATAAATCTGACAGGAGACTACGGAAGAAAGGGAAGGGGGAGGCACTAAGGTGAGAGAGGGGAATGGGGAATGATGAAGGAGAAGAGGTAATTACTGGAAGTTTGAGAAATGCATAAACGTGTTCCAGGGAACTCTTCTCTGGTATTGGTAGTTGGCTTCTTACCCTCTCCGGTATTGAGATATAGTACAGGGTCTTTTAAGAGTCTCCTGGACAGGGATGTTGACCTTGGAAAAGTAGAGGGTAACCACAGGTAATTTCTAAAGGAAGGAAACGTTCAGCACAGCATTGTGGGACGAAGGGCCTGTATTGTGCTGCAGGTTTTCCGTGTTTCTATCTGCTTTTCTGCGTGTCATCCATGCTGATCATACCGTAGGTGAGTGCACTGATTTAGTGAGAGTTACGGAGAACACGGAGCGCAGGTTAGGGTGAAGTTGCAAAGGACGTATTGAACCGGATAAGGAGTTCAATACTCAATCCTTTCTCTCCAAGAGGACCACGGCCTTACTGTTGGGTCTGGAGGGCTGTGCTGGCTGGAGTCAGGGCTTTGTGCTTCAGTTCTTGGCGTGCCAGACGGGTCAAAGGTTAGAGGTCAGACTAAGAGTGGTCGACCGGCCCGCCAGGTTCAGGGCTGAACAACCCTGACTGGTTCAGACAAAACCATTAGGGAGACAGCAAGGAAGGCTCCTTCTGCACCTGGGTGTTGGTGTTTCTGAGTCTCCGCCCGGGAGATAGTGAAAGCCAAGAGGAAGCTACTGACAGGTGCAGGAGGCCCTGAACGTCGCCAGAGATGAACGACCTTCATTGCTGCCCCAAACAGAGTAACGGGTTCATGTCATTTCAACCATAACTGCTGGTGCAGTACAGTAAAAACAAAACAACGTTCCTCCAGGACCATGATGCTACACAAAACTACACCAGACTACCTGAAACAACACAAAACTACACCAGACTACCTGAAACAACACAAAACTACACCAGACTACCTGAAACGACACAAAACTACACCAGACTACCCGAAACGACACAAAACTACACCAGACTACCTGAAACAACACAAAACTACACGACTACGTGAAACAACACAAAACTACATGAGACTTCAGACCTACACAAGACTACATAAGGTGCACTATACAGTGCAAGACAGTACAATAATTAATAAACAAGACAATCGGCACAGTAAAGGGCAAATTACAATATAGTAATAAATGATGTAAATGTAAACAATGTTTTAACAGGAATTGAGAAAGAAATTAGCAAAAATTGTAAAGGGAGTAGAGTAGTGTTCAGTTGAGTGCATCAGTGTGTGTTTGTGTGTAGGTTGGTGTCAGTCCAGGCTCTGGGTATTGAGGAGTCTGATAGCTTGGGGGGAAAAAACTGTTACATAGTCTGGTCATGAGAGCCCGAATGCACCGGTGCCTTTTCCCAGACGGCAGGAGGGAGAAGAGATTGTATGAGGGGTCCTTCATAATGCTGTTTCCTTTGCGGATGCAGTGTGTAGTGTAAATGTCCGTGATGGCGGGAAGAGAGACCCCGATGATCTTCTCAGCTGACCTCACTATCCGCTACAGGGTCTTGCGATCCGAGACGGTGCAATTTCCAAACCAGGCAGTGATGCAGCTGCTCAGGATACTCTCAATACAACTCCTGTAGAATGTGATGAGGATGGGGGGGTGGAGATTCACTGCTCTCGATACAACCCCTGTAGAATGTGATGGGGGGGGGGAGATTCACTGCTCTCAATACAACCCCTGTAGAATGTGATGAGGATGGGGGGGGGGAGATTCACTGCTCTCGATACAACCCCTGTAGAATGTGATGAGGATGGGGGGGGGGGGGGGGAGATTCACTGCTCTTGATACAACCCCTGTAGAATGTGATGAGGATGGGGGTGGAGATTCACTGCTCTCGATACAACCCCTGTAGAATGTGATGGGGATGGGGGGGAGATTCACTGCTCTCGATACAACCCCTGTAGAATGTGATGGGGATGGGGGGAGGGAGATTCACTGCTCTCGATACAACCCCTGTAGAATGTGATGGGGATGGGGCGGGGGGAGATTCACTGCTCTCGATACAACCCCTGTAGAATGTGATGGGGATGGGGGGGGGTAGATTCACTGCTCTCGATACAACCCCTGTAGAATGTGATGGGGATGGGGCGGGGGGAGATTCACTGCTCTCGATTCAACCCCTGTAGAATGTGATGGGGATGGGGGGGGGGGAGATTCACTGCTCTCGATACAACCCCTGTAGAATGTGATGAGGATGGGGATGGGGGGTGGGAGATGGACTTTCCTCAGCCTTCGCAGAAAGTAGAGACGCTGCCGGGCCTTCTTTGCTCTGGACATGGTGTTGACGGACCAGGCGAGATTCTTCGCCGGGTGAACACCAGGAAATTTGGTGCTGTTAACGATCTCTACCGAGGAGCCGTCGATGTTCAGCGGAGAGTAGTTAGCACGTGTTCCCGAGTCTGGTAGGAGCTGGCTTTCATTTATTGGGATACAGTGCAAATACTACGGTTGTAATGGGGGATTTCAGCATGCAGGTAGACTGGGAGAATCAGGTTGGTACTGGACCCCAAGAAAGGGAGTTTGTGGAGTGCCTCTGAGATGGATTGTTTGAGCAGCTTGTACTGGAGCCTACCAGGGAGAAGGCAATTCTGGATCTATTGTTGTGTAATGAATCGGATTTGATAAAGGAACATGAGGTAAAGGAGCCATTAGGAGTTAGTGACAATGATATAAGTTTTAATCTACAATTTGAGAGGGAGAAGGGAAAATCGGAATTGTCAGTATTACAGTTGAAGAAAGGGGCTATGGAGCCATGAGAGAGGAGCTAGCCAAAGTTGACTGGAAGGGTACCCTAGCGGGGATGACAGTGGAACAACAATGGCAGGTATTTCTGGGAATAATAAAGGAGGTGCAGGATCAGTTCATTCCAAAGAGGAATAAAGATTCTAAGGAGAGTAGGGGGCAACCGTGGCTGACAAGAGAAGTCAAGGACAGTATAAAAATAAATGTATAACAAAGCAAAGATGAGTGGGAAGCCAGAGGATTGGGAAACTTTTAAAGAGCAACAGAAGATAATTAAAAAGGCAATACTGGGAGAAAAGATGAGGTACGAGGGTAAACTAGCCAAGAATATAAAGGAGGATAGTAAAAGCTTCTTTAGCTATGTGAAGAGGAAAAAATTAGTTAAGACCAAAGTTGGGCCCTTGAAGGCAGAAACAGGTGAATTTATTATGGGGAACAAGGAAATGGCAGACGAGTTGAACAGGTACTTTGGATCTGTCTTCACTAGAGAAGACACAGATGTAATAGTGGCCAGAGGACCTAGGGTAACAGAGGAATTGAAGGAAATTCATATCAGGCAGAAAATGGTGTTGGGTAGACTGATGGGACTGAAAGCTGATAAACCCCCAGGGCCTGATGGTCCGCATCCCAGGGTAAGGACATGGCTCTAGAAATCGTGGACGCATTGGTAATCATTTTCCAATGTTCTATAGATTCAGGATCAGTTCCTGAGGATTGGAGGATAGTTAGTGTTATCCCACTTTTTAAGAGAGAAAACAGCAAATTATAGACCAGTTAGCCTGACATCAGTGGTGGGGAAGATGCTGGAGTCAGTTATAAAAGATGAAATAGCGGCACATTTAGGTAGCAGTAACAGGATCGGTCTGAGTCACCATGGTTTTACGAAGGGGAAATCATGCTTGACTAATCTTCTGGAATTTTTTGAGGATGTAACCATGAAAATAGACAAGGGGGAGCCAGTGGATGTAGTGTACCTGGACTTTCAGAGAGCCTTTGATAAGGTCCCACATAGGAGATGATTGGGCAAAATTAGAGCACAGCATATTGGGGGTAGGGTACTGGCATGGACAGAAAATTGGTTGGCAGACAGGAAACAAAGAGAAGGGATTAACAGGTCCTTTTCAGAATGGCAGGCAGTGTCTAGTGGGGTACCGCAAGGCTCGGTGCTGGGACCGCAGCTATTTACAATATACATTAATGATTTAGATGAAGGGATTAAAAGTAACATTAGCAAATTTGCAGATGACACAAAGCTGGGTGGCAGTGTGAATGTGAGGAGGATGCTAGAAGAATGCAGGGTGACTTGGACAGGTTGGGTGAGTGGGCAGATGCATGGCAGATGCAGTTTAATGTGGATAAATGTGAGATTATCCACTTTGGTGGCAAGACCAGGAAGGAAGATTACTATCTGAATGGTGTCAAGTTAGGAAAAGGAAAGTACAATGAGATCTATGTGTCCTTGTTCATCAGTCATTGAAAGTAAGCATGCAGGTACAGCAGGCAGTGAAGAAAGCGAATGGCGTGTTGGCCTTCATAACAAGGGGAGTTGAGTATAGGAGTAAAGAGGTCCTTCTGCAGCTGTACAGGGCCCTGGTGAGACCACACCTGGAGTATTGTGTGCAGTTTTGGTCTCCAAATTTGAGGAAGGACATTCTTGCTATTGAGGGAGTGCAGCATAGGTTCACGAGGTTAATTCCCGGAATGGCAGGACTGTCATATGTTGAAAGATTGGAGCTACTGGGCTTGTATACACTGGAATTTAGAAGGATGAGTCGGGATCTGATTGAAACATATAAAATTATTAAGGGATTGGACACGCTAGAGGCAGGAAAAATGTTCCCGATGTTGGGGGAGTCCAGAACCAGAGGCCACAGTTTAAGAATAAGGGGTAGGCCATTTAGAACGGAGTTGAGGAAAAACTTTTTCACCCAGAGAGTTGTGGATCTGTGGAATGCTCTGCCCCAGAAGGCAGTGGAGGCCAATTCTCTGCATGCTTTCAAGAAAGAGAGAGCTCTTATAGATAGCGGGGTCAAGGGATATGGGGAGAGGGCAGGAACGGGGTACTGATTGTGGATGATCAGCCATGATAACAGTGAATGGTAGCGCTGGCTCAAAGGGCCGAATGGCCTTCTCCTGCACCTACTGTCTATTGAACAGGCCCATCTAGCCGCGTTGCCCAGCCATCTCCCCGATTTAACCCCTGCCTAATCACAGGACAATTTACAATTACCAATCAACCTCCCGACCGGTAGGTCTTTGGGACTGTGGGAGGGGACCAGGGGAAAACCCGACCAGTCACGGGGGGGAGAGCGTGCAAACTCCTTAAAGACAGCGGTGGGGAATGAGCCAAGCGAAAGGTTGTACTAGCCACCCGCTAACGAGCCGACCCCCCCCCCCCCCGCCCCCGGCCCGGTGGCATGTGTTCTCCAGCCTCCGTATCTACTGACCGCCGGGGGAGGGAGCATCCAGGTTAGGTGGGGATGGGGGGGGGGGGTTCTTCGATTATCCCGGCTGCGTTACCGAAACGGCGAGACGTGTAGACGGAGGGAGGCTGGCGTTTAGGTACTTCCGGGACAGCAACGGCGTGAGTGGGATTTAGCAAATCTCCCGCTGCACCGTCCCGTCGTGGACTTTCAGGGCAGGGATGCCGCCAGGCCGAGCACGGCGGGAAATCTCCCTCCGGCACACCTTCCCGGGGCGGCGCAAGTTTCTGAAATCATGAGAGCGCATTTCAAAAGATGAGAACGTAACGGCGGGACAGAAGCTGTCCTTGGGCCTGGTGGAATGATTTATCAAGCATTTGTGTCTCCTGCCTATTGGGGGGGTGGGGAGGGGGTTCTTTGATTATGCTGGCCGCTTTACAGAGGCAGCGGGAGGTAGAGACAGTCAGCGGGGGAGTTGCTGGTATCAGAATCAGGTTTATTATCACCGGCATGTGTTGTGAAATTTGTTAACTTAGCAGCAGATCAGTACAATACATGATAACAGAGGAAAAACTGTATATGTACATATATTAAATAGTTAAGGTAAAGTTCTGTTTTTGAAGTACTTACCCTTTTTTAAAAAAAATAGAGGTAGAGTTCATGGGGTCAATATTCATTCAGAAATCGTATGGCAGAGGGGAAGAAGCTGTTCCTGAATCGCTGAGTGTGTGTCTTCAGGCTCCTGTACCCCCTCCCTGATGGCAGAGGGGAAGAAGCTGTTCCTGAATCGCTGAGTGTGTGTCTTCAGGCTCCTGTACCTCCTCCCTGATGGCAGAGGGAAGAGGCTGTCCCTGAATCGTTGAGTGTGTGTCTTCAGGCTCCTGTACCCCCTCCCTGATGGCAGAGGGGAAGAAGCTGTCCCTGAATCATTGAGTGTGTGTCTTCAGGCTCCTGTACCTCCTCCCTGATGGCAGAGGGGAAGAAGCTGTTCCTGAATCGCTGAGTGTGTGTCTTCAGGCTCCTGTACCTCCTCCCTGATGGCAAAGGGGAAGAAGCTGTTCCTGAATCGCTGAGTTTGTGTCTTCAGGCTCCTGTACCTCCTCCCTGATGGCAGAGGGGAAGAAGCTGTCCCTGAATCGTTGAGTGTGTGTCTTCAGACTCCTGTACCCCCTCCCTGATGGCAAAGGGGAAGAAGCTGTTCCTGAATCGCTGAGTGTGTGTCTTCAGGCTCCTGTACCCCCTCCCTGATGGCAGCAGTGAGAAGAGGGCATGTCCTGGGTGCTGGGGGTCCTTAATGATGGACGCTGCCTTTCTGAGGCATCACTTTGTGAAGACATCCATGGAGGTCAGTGGTCATGATGGAGCTGACTGATTCTACAACTCTCTATCTTCTTTTGGTCCTGTACAGTGGCCCCATGCACCCCCCTCCCCATACCAGACGGCGATGCAGCCAGTCAGAATGCTGTCCACGGTACAGCCGTAGCTGCCTTAGCTGACGTACCCAATCTCCCACGTACGGTGCTTTCTGTTCAAATTGCCGAGGGTCGTCGGGGACGTGCCCGGCTTGCGTCGCCTCCCGAGGAAGGAGAGGCACGTGGTATATCCGTGTGTTTAGACCAGGAAAAGTTTGTGTCGGTCCACGGCCCACGCTCAGGTTGGTGGAACAACACCTTATACTCCGTCTGGCTCGCCTCCAGCCTGGTGGCATGAACATCGATTTCTCAAACTTCCAGTAATTGCCCCTGCTCGCATTCACCATATCCCAATCCCACTTGCCTCTCACCTTGTCTCCTTACCTGCCCATCACCGGTTCTCCCCCTTCTCCAGCCCTTTATCTCTTCCACCAATCAACTCCCAGCTCTTTACTTCATCCCTCCCCCTTCTCCGGGCTTCACCTATCACCTGCCACCTTGTTCTTTTCCTTCCCCGCCCCCTTCTTACCCGACTCCCGATCTCTTCTCTCCAGTCCTGACGAAGGGTCTCGGCCTGCAACGCCGACCGTCTGCCTGGCCTGCTGAGTTCCTCCAGCACTTGGTGTGTGTGTTGCTTTGATTTCCAGCATTTGCAGATTTTATCTTGTTTGCAAGTTGGTGGGCATTATTACCAAGGCTGATGTAGGCTGATTACCCTCTGTTGTTTTGATTTATTCATTTACGGGTTGTGGGCGTCGCCAGCATTTATTGCCCATCCCTGGTTGCCCTTGAGGAGGTGGTGATGAGCTGACTTCTTGAACCGCTGCAGCCCCTGGGGTGTAGGTTCACCCCCAGTGCTGTTAGGGAGGGGATTCCATGATTCTGACCCAGCGACAATGAAGGAACGTGATATGTTTCCGAGCCAGGATGGGGAGTGACTCGGAGGGGGATTTCCAAGTGGGGGTGTTCCCAGGTATCTGCTGTTCTCAGCCTAGACGGTGGTGGTCGTGGGTCTGGGAGGGGCTGCCTCAGGAACGTCGGCCTGTTGTCACAGTGCATCTTGTAGATAGTACACACTGTGGCAACTGTCCGTCCATGGTGGGGGGACTGGATGCTTGTGGAAGGGGTACCGATCGAGTGGGCTGCCTCGTACTGGATGGTGTGGAGCCTCTGGAGTGTTGATGGAGGCTTCACTCACCCAGGCGAGGGGCGAGTATTCCACTGCACTCCTGACCTGAGCCTTGTCGATGGTGGACGGGCTCTGGGGAGTCGGGAGGTGAGTGACACAGGATTCCGAGCCTCTGACCTGCTCTGGTAGTCGGTGTTTATATGGCTAGACCGGTTCAGTTTCCTGTCGATGGTGGACGGGCTCTGGGGAGTCGGGAGGTGAGTGACACAGGATTCCGAGCCTCTGACCTGCTCTGGTAGTCGGTGTTTATATGGCTAGACCGGTTCAGTTTCCTGTCGATGGTGGACGGGCTCTGGGGAGTCGGGAGGTGAGTGACACAGGATTCCGAGCCTCTGACCTGCTCTGGTAGTCGGTGTTTATATGGCTAGACCGGTTCAGTTTCTGTCGATGGTGGACGGGCTCTGGGGAGTCGGGAGGTGAGTGACACAGGATTCCGAGTCTCTGACCTGCTCTGGTAGTCGGTGTTTATATGGCTAGACCGGTTCAGTTTTCAGAATCAGTCTGGTTTATTATCACCGGCATGTGACGTGAAATTTGTTGACTTAACAGCAGCGGTTCAATGCAATACATAATCTAGAAGAAAAATAATAAAAAAATAAATCAACTACGGTATAGAATATTGAATAGAATATAAACCATGCAGAAACAGAAATACTGTATATTAGAAATGTGAAGTGGTTCACGGGTTCAACGTCTATTTAAGAATCAGATGGCAGAGGGGAAGAAGCTGTTCCTGAATCGCTGAGTGTGTGTCTTCAGGCTCCTGTACCTCCTCCCTGATGGCAGAGGGAAAGAAGTTGTTCCTGAATCGCTGCGTGTGTGCCTTCAGGCTCCTGTACCTCCTCCCTGATGGCAGAGGGGAAGAAGCTGTTCCTGAATCGTTGGTTGTGTGTCTCCAGGCTCCTGTACCTCCTCCCTGATGACAGAGGGGAAGAGGTTGTTCCTGAATCGCTGAGTGTGTGTCTTCAGGCTCCTGTACCTCCTCCCTGATGGCAGAGGGGAAGAGGTTGTTCCTGAATCGTTGAGTGTGTGTCTCCAGGCTCCTGTACCTCCTCCCTGATGGCAGAGGGGAAGAAGCTGTTCCTGAATCGTTGAGTGTGTGTCTTCAGGCTCCTGTACCTCCTCCCTGATGGCAGAGGGGAAGAAGCTGTTCCTGAATTGTTGGTTGTGTATCTTCAGGCTCCTGTACCCCCTCCCTGACGGCAGAGGGGAAGAAGCTGTTCCTGAATCACTGAGTGTGTGTCTTCAGGCTCCTGTACCTCCTCCCTGATAGCAGAGGGGAAGAAGCTGTTCCTGAATCACTGAGTGTGTGTCTTCAGGCTCCTGTACCTCCTCCATGATGGTAACAGTGAGGAAACGGCATGTCCTGGGTGATGGGGGTCCTTAATAATGGACGCTGCCTTTCTGAGACACCGCTCCCTGAAGATGTCCTGGGTACTTTGGAGGCTAGATGGAGCTGACTGGATTTACAACCCTCTGCAGCTTCTTTCGGTCCTGTGCGGTAGCCCCTTCCATACCAGACAGTGATGCAGCCTGTCAGAATGCTCTCCATGGTACATCTATAGAAGTTTTTGAGTGTATTTGTTGACATGCCAAATCACTGCAAACTCCTGATGGAGTCACTGTCAAGGGTAAACCCTCTCCCCCCAGGATTTTGATAGTAGGGGATTCAGTGATGGTGATGTCCTCAGGTGAGGGGAACTCAACATGTCACCGATCCACCACGGTAAACATCCTAACAGGATGTGTCATAGCTCCAGGACACTGTGGAGAGTTATGGGCACAGCTCAGCCCGCCTCACAAACCGGCCTCCCCTTCATGGACTGGGTTAGGAGCTCACACACCCAATCAAGGTATGGAGAACAGGAGATGGGACGCTTTGTCGGAGTTGGATTAAGGCATTGGTGAGGACTAACTCGGAGTATCATGTGCAGTCTTGGTCACCTACCGACAAGAAAGAGGCCTTCATGGCCGCGTTGCCACGCACAGCTCCGATCTGCTGATCCAATCTGCAAATGACACGACTTATTTCCGACGTTGATGGGACAGCCCACAGAGAAGGTCAGTGGTGCCAAGAATGCAACCTCTCCCTCACTGTCGAAAAATTGAAGGAGTTAATGGTGGATTACAGGAGTATTGACACCAATGGGACTGCAGCTGAGAGTGTGAGTAGTTTCAAGTTCCTCGGCCTCCACATCACCGAGGACCTCACGTGGTCTCTTTCACCTCAGACGGTTGAGTTAGTTTGGCACAAGTTCCCAAATCCTCAGGACTTTCCACAGGGGCATGATCGAGGGCATCCTGATGGGCTGCATCACTGCCCGGTACGGGAACTGTACCTCCCTCAATCACAGGGGCATGATTGAGGGCATCCTGACTGACTGTATCACTGCCCGGTACGGGAACTGTACCACCCTCAATCACAGGGGCATGATTGAGAGCATCCCGACTGGCTGTATCACTGCCCGGTACGGGAACTGTACCTCCCTCAATCGCAGGGGCATGATTGAGGGCATCCTGACTGACTGTATCACTGCCCGGTACGGGAACTGTACCTCCCTCAATCGCAGGGGCATGATTGAGGGCATCCTGACTGGCTGCATCACTGCCCGGTACGGGAACTGTACCTCCCTCAATCGCAGGGGCATGATTGAGGGCATCCTGACTGACTGTATCACTGCCCGGTACGGGAACTGTACCTCCCTCAATCACAGGGGCATGATTGAGGGCATCCTGACGGGCTGCATCACTGCCCGGTACGGGAACTGTACCTCCCTCAATCACAGGGGCATGATTGAGGGCATCCTGACGGGCTGCATCACTGCCCGGTACAGGAACTGTACCTCCCTCAATCGCAAGGGCATGATTGAGAGCATCCTGACTGACTGTATCACTGCCTGGTACGGGAACTGTACCTCCCTCAATCGCAGGGGCATGATTGAGGGCATCCTGACTGACTGTATCACTGCCCGGTACGGGAACTGTACCTCCCTCAATCGCAGGGGCATGATTGAGGGCATCCTGACTGACTGTATCACTGCCCGGTACGGGAACTGTACCACCCTCAATCACAGGGGCATGATTGAGAGCATCCCGACTGGCTGTATCACTGCCCGGTACGGGAACTGTACCTCCCTCAATCACAGGGGCATGATTGAGGGCATCCTGACGGGCTGCATCACTGCCCGGTACAGGAACTGTACCTCCCTCAATCGCAAGGGCATGATTGAGAGCATCCTGACTGACTGCATCACTGCCCGGTACGGGAATTGTACCTCCCTCAATCGCAGGACTCTGCAGAGAGTGGTGCGGACAGCCCAGCGCATCTGTAGATGGGAACTTCCCACGATTCAGGACATTTACAGAGACAGGTGTGTAAAAAGGGCCCGAAGGGTCATCGGCGGCTCCAGTTACCCCAACCACAAACTGTTTCAGTACCACAGCATTAAGGCCAGGCCAACAGGCTCCTGAACAGCTTCTTCTGCCAGAGGATGGTGAATCTGTGGAATTTGTTGCCATAGGTGTCTGCAGAGGCCAAGCCCAAAGTTCCCTCTAATTTGTAACAACCATTGTGCTTAAAACAAAAACTTGTGCTGTGCGGTTTATTGCCCAGTGACAACAACACGTGCGCTCAAAATAATTTCGATAAAAACGGTATAAAGAAGCCCATTTTAAGATCTGCAGAGATGTAAAATCAACGTTGTCAGCAGCGTCCGTATCAGAAACTGGAGAAGGAAATGAGACTGCGTGCGATCATGAAGCATACGTAACGTGCCGAAGCGATTGTCTGTGTGTCTGAGTGTGAGTGTGTGTCTGAGTGTGAGTGTGTGTCTGAGTGTGAGTGTGTGTCTGAGTGTGAGTGTGTGTCTGAGTGTGAGTGTCTGTCTGAGTGTGAGTGTGTGTCTGAGTGTCTGTCTGAGTGTGAGTGTGTGTCTGACTGTGAGTGTGTGTCTGAGTGTGAGTGTGTGTCTGAGTGTGTGTCTGAGTGTGAGTGTGTGTCTGAGTGTCTGTCTGAGTGTGAGTGTGTGTCTGAGTGTGAGTCTGACTGTGAGTGTGTGTCTGAGTGTGAGTGTGTGTCTGAGTGTGAGTGTGTGTCTGAGTGTGTGTCTGAGTGTGAGTGTGTGTCTGAGTGTCTGTCTGAGTGTGAGTGTGTGTCTGACTGTGAGTGTGTGTCTGAGTGTGAGTGTGTGTCTGAGTGTGAGTGTGTGTCTGAGTGTGAGTGTGTGTCTGACTGTGAGTGTGTGTCTGAGTGGGGACACTTTAGAAGGAGAGTTGGTCAAGTCATTGGGTGAAGTTGTGGTTCAAGGTAAATCTGTTAACAAAGTTAGTAGATTTCAAAGTTAGTAATTTATGAAAAATACAAACAAAAACAAAGACTGACCAAAAAAATGTGCAAAAGAAGATCACTCATGTACACATTTTTTAACAAGCTGACTACAATCTTCAATGCGGTGGTGAGCTGGGGCAATGGCATCAACACGGGTGAGGCCAACAGGCTCGATAAACTGATTAGAAAGCCTGGCTCTGTTATAGGAGTCAAACTGGACACGCTGGGGGCTGTGACAGAACAAAGGACCCGACGGAAAACCCTGGCGATTCTGGACAATGTTTCTCACCCT